>NC_065582.1:83406219-83711094 GCF_024542745.1 Macaca thibetana thibetana | reverse complement strand
ACTTCAGGTGATCCGCCCGCCTCGCCCCGCAAAGTGCTGGGATTACAGGCGTGAGCCACCGCACTCGGCTAAGATTAATCTTTTTATGCCCTGCAGCAAACAGAACTAGTCATGCCAAACCATTTTTGTGATGTGGGGAAATGTGAGCAGATGATGCTTTGGATCTGATTATAATTCACAGTACCCTTGTTATTTCCGTGAGGTTTGCATACCTGCCTCCCAGCCTCACAAAATGCCTTTAAAAAATTACATCTTGGCCGGGCGCTGTGGCTCACGCCTGTAATCTCGGCATTCTGGGAGGCCGAGGCGGGTGGATCATGAGGTCAAGAGATCAAGACGATCCCGGCCAACACGGTGAAACCCCGTCTCTACTAAAAATACAAAAATTAGCCGGGCGTGGCGGCAGAAGCCTGTAATCCCAGCTACTTGGGAGACTGAGGCAGGAGAATCGCTTGAACCGGGAGGCGGAGGTTGCAGTGAGCCGAGATCGCGCCATTGCACTCCAGCTTGGGCGACAGAGCATGACTCCGTCTCAAAAAAAAAAAAAAAAAAAAAAAAGTTGATATTTGTAAGCATCTTAAAAAGCAAGAGAATTCATGAATGACTTCCCAAACTAAACAGTCGGAACAGAAAACACTCAAGAAAACTCTTGGTTAATCATGCTCCTTAGTATACTATTATACCTGTCTCTCCCCTTTCCGCATCCTCGGTAAATTCTCTCAACCCTCCTTCATTTTTAATTTCATATCAAGACCTAGAGCTAAAACAACGACAACAAAGCCTTAAGTCTCTATATTTAGGGAATGTGTCTTCTATCCCAAATTGATTTTTAGAGCTTTTCATTTATTTTTATCAATACAAAGCAAGTTGAAATTAAAAAAAATAAGGCATCAAGAATTTAAATGTCTAACCATGTGTATTTGGTGTATGTGTATTGGTGCTATTCTTTAGCTGTAAGCAGACTGGTTTGAATATTTAAAGTATGAACAGAATTTGAGTTCTTTTTGTATTGCATCTAAGGATCATTTGAGATGGATGTCATCATTGATCATCCAAAATAGAAGGCTTCTTGCCTAACAAAGAATTGAAATTAGATCATGAAAGATGAAATTTATAGTTAATTGAAAAGTTAGCTCATTTGACTGCTTCTTTCATAGAATTTACTTTTGTAATTACACTACCTTTCTAAAGATAGAAAAAATCAGTCTTTGAAATGTGATACTATAAATGACATGTTTTTAAAAAATAAAGGATCTTTTCCCAAGAGCTAAACCAATCACCAAATCTGTTTTTTTAAATTATTTTTATTTATTTATTTATTTATTTTGACAGAATCTGCCTCTGTTGCCCTGGCTGGAGTGAAGCAGAGCGATCTCAGCTCACTGCAACCTTCACCTCCTGGGTTCCAGCAATTCTCTGCCTCAGGCTCCCGGGTAGCTGGGATTACAGTCACTTGCCATGACACCCAGCTAATTTTTGTATTTTTACTAGAGACGGGGTTTCACCATCTTGGCCAGGCTGGTTTTGAATGCCTGACCTCGTGATCCAGTCACCTCAGCCTCCCAAAGTGCTGGGATTACAGGTGTTTTTCTTTAAGTAATATTTGGTATAAGAAAACTTTATATTTGACATAATTTAAATATTATCTGACCAAATCTTTTACATATGGAAACTCAGGTTTTAGCCATTTAACATCTAAAGCTGTTCTCATTTAGAAGAAATTACCAAAAGAGTGACTCATTTAACAATGAAATCTAAGGATAGATATTTTTTCATTCTGTTGCAGAGCAAAAACAGCCTTCTGGGTATGAAAAGATATTACTTATTTAGTGTTTATCACTTACAATTTATTATTGTACATTTCCGATACATTGAATTAAGATATGGTGAGAGTAGGTTGTAGATTTTTAAAAGTTCTTATTTGCTTGATTTATCAACTTGCTTTTTTAGTGCCGGACTAGAAATGATGTATTTCTCTCAATTATCCTCGGCCTAAATAGTAAAAGCTTGGGTGAAATTACTTATGGGTGTACTTTTCCTGCACAGAGCAGAGCCGTGACTGAACACTCTTGAGCATTAACAAAAATCATCTTATCTTATATTAGAACATTAATATTTTCCTTCTTTCTCAGACCTCCATTTCACAGTAAATCATATATGGATATAAGCTGCAAGTGCTCAGAATTTGATTAAGGCTATAAGTTAATGAATTTCTGCTAAAAGGATTTAAATATAACTTTCATTTGACTGTACTTTAGTTTCACTTGAAGGAGCAAGCAGGCAATAAACATTGATGTATTCAGTGCATAGACTATCTTCATAAAGATGAGACTGAGTGACAGTTGTCTCTGTATTATAAAATATCAAAATGGTAGATTGAATGTGATGCATACCAAGGAGCAATGTGGAAATTTTAGGCTGTTCATCTTTTTTCAGTTACTACTAAGTGTGTGTATGTGTTTTGAACTTTTCATATTTAAGCTGAATCCTCTTTGGTAGAAGTGGTAAACAGACTATAGTAAAAGTCTCTGTCTAGAAATATAAAACGAAAATATACTGATGTCTTGCATTTTCCCTAATATCTTGAAGGTGCACAAAACCTTCGGGGTTTTTTGCATAAACTACTTTTATATGGTTCCTGTAGAAGACAACTGAGGCACCAAACACACAAAACAAACAGTTTGCTTCGTGATGGTAACATTCGTGCGAGGGAGTTCTCTCTTGCATAGGAGTCCCAGGTTACCCTAATGCCTTCCCACATGGGTCAAACACATGGAGCTTTCATATTTACACACAGCTCCAGAATTCTGAAGCCTGCAGTTGTTTAACAGTGGGGTACAGGGATAAAGAGTGGTGTCTGTCTCACTAACTGTTTAATGACCTGGATCATGAATATTGATACAGAATAAGAAAGCACTGTCCTGACTGAAGGGGAAACATGGTAGATGCCTAAAGGAGGCTTTTACCTGCCTCACATTGTTTATTTTAAACTATCATTACCACCTGAAAGGAGCTTTTCACTTTGAACTTAAAATAGTAGCTTTTAACCCTGACAAGCAAGTAAGCACTTTAGTATTCAAGAACCGAAGGTGACAAGCCCTGAGGAGTGTTACTGTCTTTCATAATCAAGCTGACTCAAACTCTTTTAGAAGCTAGTATAGTAACTTCACCATCTTTATTAATAACGTTGCTGCATACCTTCATATAAACAGAGAGTTGGAGCAAAAGCTGCATTTTCTTGTTTTAAGTGTGTATCTATTATTTACATTTTATTTGTGAAAATATGCCATTCGTATTACATATAGAAATACTTTCCAAAATCACTGTTTGTATAGAACTATTTTGCTTAACATTAGGATTCTGTTGAAGAGCCTATATCTGCAATAATATGGGGAGAGAATCCCCTTTTGTGTGATAGCTTAATGATAAAGAGAAGGAAAAGGTGAGAAGTAATTTTGGAAAATATGCAATGATAAACTAGTGGTATTTATTGAACTAAACACCAGCAACTGTGCTTAGCATGGATAATTGTCTAAAAGGATGAGGAAAAAATGTAAAAATCAGGAGACTATAAATTTTTCAATTAAGAATAAATTTTCTATCACAAATTATGAACGTTTAAAATACCTGTTTTAAACTCTTTTTCCTGCTTGTAACAAATTATCAGACTTTTTAATCTACCTTTTTTGAGCTTTTCATCTTTTTCCCTGAATTACAGATTTAATTCTGTGTATGTATGTGTGTGTTTGAATATATTTTTATATTTTAGATCTAGATTTGTAAACTAGAGCTGTTTCTAACTGCTTATAAGACACTGCCACCTGGATTGCCACCACCTTCACTTCAGTATTTCAGTAAACAATTCATCAAAAATGTAGTTTATTTTCAAACATACAATCATGGATTGTTACCAGCCGAAAGGACTTTAGAGACTCATTAATCCCATTCCTTGCATTCACAGATGAGAAAACGAAGGCATGGGAAGGTAAAGTCAGTTGCCTCAAATAGCGTAAAAGCCATGTATATTTCTAATAATAGCTACTATTGATTAAGTTCTTATGTTGGGTTAAGTACCATGCTAAGCACTTTCCAGAGATTATCTAATTCTTACATCATCTATATTTTTGTTGGTGCTATTTCTCTCCCCACTTTACTAAGGAAGAAACCAAGACATGGGGTTAAATAACTTCTCTATAAATTTTGAATTATCTATGGCATCTCCCTATTTGTAAATCTCCATTGTCTCTTTGTTCATAATCAATGTAAATCAACTCTTAAACAGTTGTATGCCAACAAATAGTCTGGTGTTTGGAGCTAGAAAGATTCAAGAGTGTATATGTGTGTGTTCCAGCTTTATTGAGGTATAATTGACAAGTAAACAGTGGACAAAACTGTACATATTTAAGGGATACAATGTGATGTTTTAATATACATATACATTGTGAAGTGATTTTACAATCAAGCTAATTCACATGTCCATCACCTCTCAGTCATTTTTTTGTATTTATGGTGAGAACACTTAAGAGCTACTCAAATGTAGTCAAGGATACCAAACAGTAGTAACTGTAATCACTATGATGTACATTAGATCTCCAGAATATATTAAATATTCGTCTGGTATAACTGAAGCTGTGTACCCTTTGACCAACCTATTTCCCCTACTACCCAGCCCATGGCAACCACCATGTTACTCCCTGCTTGTATGAGTTTGACTTCTTTAGATTCTACATGTAAGTGAGATCATGCAATAGGAAGATCTAGTTTAGAATCCTGACTTTCTCCACCTGTAAAATGAGAACAACTAATAATTCTTATCTCTTGGATTACTGAGAGGATCAGATGAAGTAACATAAATAAAACAGCCAGCATGTTACTTGGCAAAATTGTAGTGATTGAACGAATATTTGTTTACTCTTCAAGCATGTGTTGAGCAACTGTGTATCAGGCAAGAAGAAAGCCATTGTCTTTACCCTTCTGGAATATAGAGGCTCATAGGAAATAATCAATACTTTGATTTTTTTAAAAGCATAATGAGATGAAAATTAATAGGACTCATAGACCGGTCAGTTGAGGAATTTCCCAGGATGCTTCTAGCCTCTGCTCAAAAGGTGTGAGTTCCCAGTTGCCTGAACAGGTGCTAGAGTTGACATAGCTTTCTCAGTATTGGGACCTGACAGGGAGATTGCACAAGTGTAACAGCACAGCCTCTGAAGATTGGCTCACGGGGGAGAGATGAAGGATTACTTCCATCCCTTTTATTGTTTCAATCAAGATATAAATTATGAGCTCGTAGTACCATCCTTTCACCATCATCCTTTATTGTCTTTATTAGATACAATGAAAGGATACAAGTTTGTCCATAGAAATATTAAACGATAGCAGGCATTATTTAGAAAGTACTAAGGTCTGTAGATATTACTGGTTTTTCCTCTATTTTATATCATATTTTTAGAAAGAAGAGACAAAATTTTGGCATACCTTGCTTAAAGATAGATGATAGTCGGCCGGGTGTGGTGACTCACACCTGTAATTCCAGCACTTTGGGAGGCTGAGGCAGGCAGATCACCTGAGGTCAGGAGTTTGAAACCAACCTGGCCAACATAGCGAAACCCCGTCTCTACTAAAAAATACAAAAATTAGCCAGGTGTGATGGCGGGTGCCTGAAATCCCAGCCACTCAGGAGACTGAGGCACGAGAATCACTTGAACCCAGGAGGCAGAGGTTGCAGTGAGCTGAGATCATGCCATTGCACTCCAGCCTGGGTAACAGAGGGAGACTCCCTCTCAAAAAAAAAAAAAAAAAAAAAAAAAAAAGATAATTGTCTTGGTGTGCTAATCAGGAGCTTCCTGTGAGAATGGAAATTCCTTACATGGCAGTGTCACGGAATTTTGGGCCCATGTGAAAGATGTTTTTGAGTGTCTCTTAAAATAGTTAATGGTTTAAAAATACATTATTTATATGTCAGAAACTGTTAACTTTCATTGAGATTGAAGTTTCTTTGAGATCTAGGATCACATCTTGTATATCTATTGAATTTCCCACAATAATTATCGTGCAAGCAAATGAATAGCAGACCCTCAATAACACTTACTGATTATTGCTATGTATAAGTTGGGAGACTCTTGAGTACCTTTCTAAGTTTGCACTTAGGGAAATACAGAACACTAAATGAAATGTTTGATTGGTTGCTTAGTTTCCACAGTAACTTTTCAAAATACATAGGAGCATGCTAACGAACAAACAAAAAAAAACTATTTTAAATACTACAGTCATAAGTATGCCTTTATTATTCTTACCCACAATAATGCATTTGCTTTAAAAAATTATTTATCAGTGTCAGACCATACCTTTCTGAGTCTCCACTATGTAAGATGTGAAAGTTAATATTCTTCAATTCCAGCTACTTTTCTTGCCTTCTGTGAACTCCTGTATTCCATATCATTACTTCCTATTGCTAAATTTATAATATTTATATTCTGGTTTGCATCTATAGTTAATTCTCTTGTGCTTCATTTCTCAGTGCTAACTGAAGAAGAAAACCCATCATTTACAATGTCATGATTGTAATAAATAAAATTCACTGTAACACCAAGCAGTATGGTTGAACATGTAGAAAAGGAAAAACTGATCCTGTGACACTAAAACTTAGCTTGTTCTAAGGATGCTACTTTAAGCATTAGGGTAAAATGGATTCCCTTTTGCTAAATTCTTTCAGTTCCTCAAAATTATGCCACATTTTTGTTTCTTTCACATTTGGACTTAGATTTTCCTGTAAGCATTCCAGTTTTCTTGAAATTTTTAATTGCATTTTTCTTGTTGACAGAAGAAACATTTTCATCATATCACAATGATTTTTTCAGATTTCTTAATTATACCATTTGATGAATGAAATACACTTTCTTCTTGAAGTCTGATTTTTCTGTTCTAATTTAGAGTTTCTTCTCATTTTTCTCCCGGCTATGTCTATTATTGCTTTAGTCTCATGTCTTTGTATTTGATTATTATTTTTCTTTTTACTACTGTTTTTCTTCTTAAAAAAAAAAAGGTTTTTACAAATATTGTGCTGAGTCCTTACATGTTCAAAATACCTTTTATTTTTCCTCATAGTGCATTCATAAATTATTGTGATTAGAACCGTAAGTTCAAAGTAACTTTCTCTCAGAACTTGGGAAACATTGGTACATTGTTACCTTTCATCTAGTATTGCTTATGAGATAGATATCTGATGCCAATCTGATTCTGTCTTTCTTAGATAACTTTTTTCCCTATTCACACGTTTATTAGGATCTTTATCTTTTCACTTCTGAAATTTCTCCAGATATGGCTCTGTTAAAATGTATTCTTCTCAGGACTTCATGATTCTGTACAATCTGGAAACAACTGTCTTTATTTAGCTTTAGGTACTTTTCTTCCATTGTACCTTTGATCATTTCTTCTTTTTTTCTCCCTATCTTTATGAAACTCAGGTTAATGGTGCATTGGAACTTGTGAACTGATTTTTCTTATTTATTAAGTTCCCTCACATATTTTTAATCTGTTTATCTCTGAATATTTTATTTTCTCAACTTTTGATATTTTTGTTAGTTGAAATTTAATTCCCAAAAAGTCAATTTTCTATTCTCTGATTGTTTCTTTTTAATGGTAGCCTATTTTGTGGCTGAAATCCTATAAAATGTATTAAATTTTGTGGGAAAATTAGGCAAACAAAGAAAATTAAATTTTACCTAACTATATCTGAAAACAATACAACTAAAATTAAGAAAAGTGCATATATGTGTACACGTATACGTACGTGTATATAGGTGTACACATATGCTACGTATACATGTAGTATATGTAGTATATGTACATGTAATATATGTAGTATGTGTATATATGTATATACACATGTATATCAATATACATGTATATGTACAAATACAAAATATGTATATAATAGTTTCACTGTACTTTATTTGCTCCCCTTTTAAAAATAATAGTGCTGGAGTTCATGATTGACTAATTTTCAGAACTTGGTGTGTGTGGTTGTTTATTAAGCCCTCAATATTCCCATATAATGCTTTAGTATTATAGTGCCCAGGCAGAGTCGACTGTGCTAATAGTCCTAGCAGTAGAGGTTCATCCTGTACAGATCTAAGGTGTAACTATTTTCATTTCTGGGCCCTTGAAGATACTTTGCTAGTCTTCATATCTGTTACCTATCTTGCTGTTCAATAATAGGTAATAGAAAAGAGATAAAACTTAAATGTCATCATTTTCCACTGCTTAGCAATCTTTAAAAATAAATGTGAAACCCAAAAGGACTTAATCTTGCCTAACTTTAAGGAATGAAGGAAACACTAGAAACAACAGAGAAAAGGAATAACCAATCCTCCAACACGTTCTGTTGACTCTACCTGTATAGTCAGGATCTGACTACTTTACACCATTTCACCAATTTCCATCTCTGTTCAAACCACCTTCATGTGTTACTTTGAAAAGTGCAGTTTCCCTGTCGTGGGTTTCCCTGTTTTTAGCTTTGCTCCCCCTTCTTACCTCACTGTGGGTTTTTACCCAAACAAAAATTCAAGTGATCATTTAAAAATTAAGTCAGGTCATGCCTCTCCTCTGCTTAAAACCATTAATGGGTCTCTGTTTCACTCAGAATATAAGCCAAAGCCCTTTTCATGACCCACCAGTCCTTGGCTGCTATTTGTGTTTCTGATTCCATTTCTTGCCACTACTGTCCATCATTCTATTCTAATTTCCTTGGTTTTCTTGCTGTCCTGGCAACAAGAAGAGCATCCTTTTTCCTCTAGGCCTTTACACTTGCTGTTCCCTCCTCTTGGAGCACCCTTCCTTCAGAGAGCCACAGGTATTGCTTCTATCTTTCCTTCTAAAATCTCCTTGAGTGTTACTTTTTCAGAGATAAATTCCCTAACCATTCTGTCTAACAGAACTATCACTCTTGACCTTGCCTTATTTTCTCTCTCTCTTTTTTTTTTTTTTTTTTTTTTTTTTTTTTTTTTATTTCCATAGGTTATTGGGGAATAGGTGGTGTTTGGTTACATGGGTAAGTTCTTTAGTGGTGATTTGTGAGATCTTGGTGCACCTATCACCTGAGCAGTATACACTTCACCCTACTTGTAGTCTTTTATTCCTCACCCCCTTCCCACCCTTTTCCCCTGAGTCCCCAGAGTCTATTGTGTCATTCTTATGCCTTTGCATCCTCATAGCTTAGCTCCCACTTATGAGTGAGAACATACAATGTTTGATTTTCTATTCCTGAGTTACTTCACTTAGAATAATAGTCTCCAATCTTATCCAGGTCATTGCAAATGCCATTAATTCATTCATTTTTATGGCTGAGTAGTATTCCATCATATAAATATACCACAGTTTCTTCATCTACTCACTGATTGACGAGCATCTGGGTTGGTTCCATATTTTTGCAGTTGTGAATGGTGCTGCTATAACCATGTGTGTGAAAGTATCTTTTTCATATAATGACTTTTTTCCTCTGGGTAGATACCCAGTAGTGGGATTGCTGGATCAAATGGTAGTTGTACTTTTAGTTCTTTAAGGAATCTCCACACTGTTTTCCATAGTGGCTGTACTAGTTTACATTCCCACCAGCAGTGTAGAAGTGTTCTCTCTTCACCAAATCTATGCCAACATCTACTGTTTTTTGATTTTTTAATTATGGCCATTCTTGCAGGAATAAAGTATCGCATTGTGGTTTTGATTTGTATTTCCCTGATCATTTGTGATATTGAGCATTTTTTTTCAATATGTTTGTTGGTCATTTGTATGTCTTCTTTTCAGAATTGTCTATTCATGTCCTTATCCCACTTTTTGATAGGATTGTTTGTTTTTTTCTTGCTAATTTGTTGGAGTTCCTTGTAGATTCTGGATATTAGTCCTTTGCCAGATGTGTAGATGGTGAAGATTTTCTCCCACTCTGTGGGTTGTCTGTTTACTCTGCTGACTGTTCCTATTGCTGTGCAGAGGCTCTTTTGTTTAATTAAGGCTCACCTATTTATCTTTGTTTTTGTTGCATTTGCTTTTGGGTTCTTTGTCATGAAGTCTTTGCCTAAGCCAATGTCTAGAAGGGTTTTTCTGATGTTATCTTCTAGAATTTTTATAGTTTCAGGTCACAGATTTACGTTTTTGATCCATCTTGAGTTGATTTTTATATAAGGTGAGAGATGAGGATCTAGTTTCATTCTTCTACATGTGGCTTACCAGCTATCCCAGCACCATTTGTTGAATAGGGTGTCCTTTCCCCATTAATTTATGTTTTTGTTTGCTTTGTCAAAGATCAGTTGGCTGTAATTTTATGGGTTTCTTTCTTGGTTCTCTGTCCTGTTCCATTGGTCTATGTACCTATTTTTATACCAGTACCATGCTGTTTTGGTGACTATGGCCTTCTAGTATAAAGCCAGGTAAGGTGATTCCACCCAATTTGTTCTTTGTGCTTAGTTTCGCTTTGGCTATGTGGGTTCTTTTTTGTTTTCATATGAATTTTAGAATTGTTTTTCCAATTCTATGAAGAATGATGGTGGTATTTTGATGGGAATTGCATAGTTTATCAACCCTTGGCAAAATGTTTCTGCTTTTCTTAAGACATTTTTATTGTCTGCTGTCCCCAGTAGATGTGAGTACTATGAAATGAGGAACATTGTTTGGGTCACTGACATGTAGCGTCAGCATACCAAACAGTGGCTAGCACATGGTGGGCACTCAATAAATATTTGTGGAAAGTTGGAGTGAATGAAAATGGTTTCTAAAATGGCAATGACTGTAGTCCCAGCTACTCGGAAGGCTGAGGCAGGAAGATTGTCTGATCCTCAAAGTTTGGGGCTGTAGTGCACAATGATTGTGCCTGTGAATAGCTACTGCACTCTAGCCTGGTCAACACAGTGAGAACCCATCTCTTTTAAAAAATGATAATGAAATAATCTTATTTTTACTGCTTTTTTCTTTAAGGCTGCCAGTGTTGTCTTGTCTTTACTGATTTCTCCTCATTGGAAATTGAAGATAGATAAAATATCCATTGATTATTTATAGGTAAAATTAGGCTTTTGGATCCATGAGGTATAGCTGAGACAATCTTCCAGGAGCTTCTGGAGCCAAGGAAACACTGGTCACTAAAATACCATTTATATTGGCAACTACTCTTTTTTGATGCTAGTGTTTCAATTACATTGTGTGTTTACAAACCTGTTGTGGCTACTTCAAAATATAAACATGATGTGCTACACTACTTGTTAGTTTTGAATAACTGATTTATAAATAGACTTAGGGTGTGCAAGCCTCCTGCAAGATGAGCACTGCCTGTGTTCTTCCTTCTGCTTCCTTTATTTCAGTTGTGTGTCTACTAACTTCCTCCTCTTTCTGCACTAGGAGAAATTGCACTGTTTCCGATATCTTTAACATCTGCTATCATGATGAGAAAATATCTTTTCTGGGTTTGAAATACCTTCATTCATTTTTTTAAATGGCGGAAATAAATTCAGAGTGTTTTGAGCTCAGTTTTCTTCCTGCTGTTATTGCTGGCTCAAAATCCAGGAGAATTTCAATGTTATTTCTGAGCTCCATGATGGGAGTTCCATTTCTGTTTTATTCAAAGTGTTATCCCCAGTGTCTAGCACAGTGCGTGGCACATTATAAGCCTGTAATGTTTATTTAGTGGATGTAGACCAGTACTATTAAAGAATTCTCATTCCAAAGATTTAGTGGCATGAAAAAATGATATTGATTAATGCTCTACTCCATGCTAAGAAAATGAAGTGCAAATTGTTACAGTAGTTCTTTATTTTGTTTCCAAGTATAGGGAACTTTCTGAAATTAGAGAAGCATTGATTAATGAGTTTTAATATATGTTATTGATCGAAATAATATGTAATCATATAACCAAATAAGATAACACAAGCCAGTAGTTCCTCATTCATCTTTTGTTCTTTAAAAAATGACAGGAAGATTAGAATAAGACAAAAAATTAGAGGTTAAAACAGTTTTCTTCGAACCAGCAGTGTAACTTACTTCTGTAATCCTTAAATTCTGTATTGGTGCTACCAAGATGCAACTCTTGAGCTACAACTGCCTCTTTATAAAGGATGCTGTTCCCTGCTGCCTGTGTAATGATTGCCCATTTACAGTCAAATGAACAATACAGTACCTGGGATGGTGAAGAAGGTGAAGCAACAACTTTAAAATAGCTGTGGGTAAACCTACAGAAACAGACTATTCTCTTTCTTCCAGATTGCATTATTCATTTTCATACGCCTGCCTTTATCTGCTCTGGAAGCCTATTTCCTAATCTTCCGAGACTTATCATCACCTTCATATGTCCATAGCATGCATTTCTCGGACAGGTAAGATAGAATTGGTATATATTTGGTATAGCAAAAAGTCATGGTTGTCTTTAGATTATATACTTGGTGTTTTGTGTGATACTGGGCAGAAAGCTTACTGTTTCTTCATCTATAAAATGAAGGACCTGGGCAAGATAAAATTTTGTGAAATTTCACTGAACTTTGAGCTCAGCAAAGTAGATGTGTGTGTGTGTGTGTGTGTACGTGCATGTGTGTTCGTGTATGTCTATTAGCAATGCATCACGGACCTTAAATAAATACAGTTGAGCCTTGAATAACATGGAAGTTAAGAGCATCAACCCCCTGCACTGTCAAAAACCCACATGTAATTTTTGACTACCCATAAACTTAACTACTAATAGCCTGCTCTTGACTGGAAGCCCTGCTGATAACACACACAGTTGACTAACATGTATTTTCTATGATATGTATTATGTACTATATTCTTACAATAAACTGAGCTAGAGAAAAGAAACTGTTATTAAGAAAATCATAAGGTAACGAAAATATATTTACTATTTATTAAGTGGAAGTAGATAATCATAAAGGTCTTCATCCTTTGTTGTTTTCATCTTGAGTATGCTGAGGAGGAGGAGGAAAAGGATGGGTTGGTCTTGCTGTTCCAGGGGTGGCAGAAGTGGAAGAAAATTCACATATAAGCAGCCCATGCAGTTCAAACCTGTATTGTTTAAGGTCAACAGTATTTGTTAACGTTGCATTTTGTAAGTGACCTTGTTTTTTTTTTTTTTTTTTCAATGAAAAAGAATAGTGTTCCATTCAAATGCCTGTATGTTTATGAGAAACATTTCAGAACTATGAAAGTTGAATTCAGGGTTTCTCTTGCAGGTTGTTTGTATACTTTCTGTAATACAGAAAGTATTGTAATGTACATGTAATGTAATACAGAAAGTATATGTAATTTTGTCATATAATGAGAATACTAATGGTCTTAAGACTTGAAACTGATTAACTGATAAACTCTTTACGCAACTTAAAAAAAATATTTCGGCGAGGAAAGAGTATTCATCATAAGTATTCTAGTAGATGACATACTTTTGGTAATAAAATTGATATGGGCAGTTAACAGCATTTTCCAAGTTGGCTGTGCTGCTACTCTCTTATTATACAATGATACTATTTTTCAGAGCAGAAAGCAAATTAGTTTTATTTTTATAAACCAAATTTTAAATATCCCTTTAGAGAATAGAACATATGAAAAAGTATCTGCTTCTCAGACCTCTCAACAATATAAATTTTCTTCTTAAGAGGAAATTTATTCCTGCATGCCAACACAAAGGATAAAAAATTTACCTGTCCTTAGTTTCTAAGAGGAAAATATGCATAAAATTTCCATCCGCTGTGTGCCAGTTACCAAAATAAGTTCGTAGACTAATCTTTTAAGAAAAACTCAATCTTGGTTAGGCGTGGTGGCTCACGCCTGTAATCGCAGCACTTTACGAGGCCGAGGTGGGCAGATCACGAGCTCAGGAGTTTGAGACCAGCCTAATCAGTATGGTGAAACGCTGTCTCTACTGAAAATACAAAAAAAAAAAAAAAAAATTAGCTGGGCATGGTGGTGCGCACCTGTATTCCCAGCTACTTGGGAGGCTGAGGCAGGAAAATGGCTTGAACCCAGGAGGCGGAGGTTGCAGTGAGCTGAGATTGCACCACTGCACTCCAGCCTGGGCAAAAGAGGGAGACTCTGTCTCAAACAAAAAAGACTCAATCTTACTAAAAATCTGCAAATAAGAATGAGTCATTTTAGTCAGTAAAGGAAATAAAGAAATTCTAGTTTTGAAAATGACGTAATTTGCTACAAGAATGCAAAGGTGATGACATGAGGAGAAAAGGGATTTGCTGATTTGTTTTCTCTACTACTTAGCAAATGCAGACAAAGAACTCATTTATTCAAATATTTATTACATGGTAAATTACAACATTTATAAAATTAGGCTCATATTCTTAGGATTCCTGTTAAAAAAGTGACATATAAACAAGATTATAATCTAATGGAGATTAATATTGGTTGAGAAAAATCTTGAGACTTCTTGAAGACTTCAGTTTAATAAAATATTGACTTAGGTAGATATATGTGAGGAAATATATGCATGCAAAAATGTTGTATATATTTCTTAAAAGAGTAGGTAGCAGTGACTTCAAAGAACCATAGCAGTCCCTATCAACATATATATTAACAAAACAATTATAAACATGAACTTAGTATGCTAATTATATTTCTACCCAAAGCCTCAATTTGTTCTATAGCTATACTGTTCATATATAAATAAAATTTTAGGGGTATCAGAGAGAGTTAGAAAAGAGCAAATACATGTGTGAATTTCATAAGCCTACCCCTTATTTGATAGATCTTAAAAGATATTTTATCATTGTGTTCTTCTAAAGAAATGTATTTGTACATTGCAAAACAACCCTTTTCGAGAACTAGACTATGCTTACAGATTTTCTTGCCACTATTATTTCCTAAAATGTATTTGGAATAGGAGATCAATGTTTTTCTGGGATGACATATGGTTAAAGTAAAAAACGAAACAAAACAAAACAAAAAACTTAAAAAAAAAATACTGAGACTTTGGGTTTCAACCTGGCATGTAAGGAGCTTAGAAGCCACCACTCCATCCTAACAACAAGTAAAAAGCTGAATAAATTGGAAAATTAACGACTCTTCTTAGATCTGTCAGAAAAATGAGATTATAGGGCAAACAACTGCATCAGATATTAGAGAAGCAGACAGGCAGATATAAAGAATCACAACTTACTGGGGCAAAAACCTACAAGGAAAATTTTTGTGGGAACGAGTGCCAGGTAGGAAAACTTGAACCGTAACTGAAAAATTGCTCAGTGTGGGCAGTTGTTCAGTGTGGGCAAGTCGGAGGGTTAAAAACTCCAGGAGGACTCAGTTATGGAAGGACCTGTATTTTTGTGATTTTAACCTCTAGGAGTGTTCACAGTGAATACTGGAGAAAATTCCCTAAGGGGAGAAGAAAAGGAACCATCTTGAAATATGTCAGAGCATTTTGTTGGACTCAAGCCTGCCCTCAAGTGAAACTATTTTATCAGAGCCTAAACTTTTGGGATTTTATAAGAGCCTAACCTCCCAAAGGGAAGGGAAATACCTAAGTTCAGCCCCCTTTTAGCTTTCCACATAGAGAAGGAAAATATGTAAGTGTAGACAACTCAAACCATCCTGTCCATGTTAGGGAGCCTAGGGGAACTGAGAACACTGGTGAAGTTCATAGTCCATGGGTAGTTTCACCACAGAGTGAGACCAAATCATAAGGCTAAAGAATGCTTCCCTTTCCCACACATTTTGCTATCATATTACTAAAAGCCTATTTACAGCAGTTTCTTTTACTGAGTATATCATGTCTGTCATTCAACCAAAAAATTATAAGGCATGCTAAGAGGCAGGAAATGCAGTTCGAAGACACTGAATAAGCATCAGAAGCAGAATCAAATATGGCAGTGACATTGGAATTATCAGACCAGAAACTTTTTAAAAACTATGGTTAGTATGCTGAGGGATTTTAAAAAAATGACATACAAGAACAGATGAATAATGTAAATATGGAGATGGAAATTTTAGGAAAGAACCAAAGAGAAATGCCAAGTATCAAGCATAGTGTACAGAAATGATTAAAAATGCCTTTGATAGGCTCATAAGTAGATTGAACATAGCCAAAGAAAAAATCTTTGAAGTTAAAGATATAATAATAGGAACTTCAAAACTAAAATGCAAAGAGAAAAGAGACTGGGGAAAAAAAAACCCAGAATATTCAAGAATTGCAAGGGAACTACAAAAGGTGTAATGTACATGTAATGGGCATACTAGAAAAAGAAAGGATTAGACGCAATATTTGAAGCAATAGTGTGTGAAAATCTCCCCCAGTTAATGTCAGACACCAAACTACTTCTCCAGAAAGCTCAGAGAACACCAGGCAGGATAAATGCCCCAAAACTGCACATGGGCATATTATATTCAAACTTTAGAAAATCAAAGATTTAAAAAAAAAATTGAAAGAATCCAGAAGGAAAAAACACCTATAGAGGAGCAAAAATAAGAATTTTATCTTACATATCCTCATAAACCATGCAAATAAGAGAGTAGAGTGAGACTTTGAAGATGTTGAAAGAAAAATCCAGCTGTTTACAATTCTGAACCTTGCAAAATTATCCATCAGAAGTTAAGAAATAAAGACTGTCTTAAAGAAACAAAATTTCAGGAATTTGTTGAAATTCAACAAATTGAATTTGGACACCCTTGAAAAAAATGTTTAAAGTTCTTTAGAGAGAGAGAAAATGATATAGGCTAGAAACTCAGATCCATGTAAGGAAAATAAAATTAGGGATATGGTAGTATTTCCCATCTTCATAAAGAAAATACACAATAACCCATAGCTTACATCATACTTAATTTTTAGAAACTCAAAGCTTTCCTGCTAAGATCGAGAACAAGATAAAGGTGTCTCCTCTTACCACTTTATTTCCTACTGGAAGTGCTACCTAGTGCAATAAGACAAGGGAAAGAAAATGAAAAGCATACAGATTCAGGAGGAAGAAATCAAACTGTCTTTGTTCACAGATGTCAGTTGTTTATATAGAACATCCGAAGGATTAGAAAAAAAAAAAAGCTGGAATTAGTAAGTGATTATTGTAAGGTTACAGAATACAAATTTAATATAAAGAAAGCCAACCACTTTCCTATATACCAGCAATAAACAAGTATAATTTGAATTAAAAACACATTACCATTTACATTAGTACCCCAAGTAATGAAATACTTTTGTATAAATCTAACAAAATATATACATGATCTATATGAAGAAAACTACAAAAGTCTACTGAAAGATACCAGTGAACTAAAGAATGAAGAGATGTTACGTGTTCATGGATAGGAAGGCTCAACATTGTCAAGATGTCAGTTCTTCCCAACTTGATCTATAGATTTAGTGCAATGCCATTAAAAAACACAGCATGATGTTTTATGGATATCAACAAAAGGATTCTAAAGTTTATATGGAGAGGCAAAAGAGCGGAATAGCCAACTCAGTGTTTAAGGAGAACAACAAAGTCAGAGGACTGACACTACCTGACTTGAAAGCTTACTAGAAAGCTCAGATAATCAATGTAGTGGGTACTGGTGAAAGAATATTCAAATAGACCAATGGAATAGAATAAAGAGCCCAAAGAAACCCATATAAATATAATCAAATGATCTTTGACAAAGGAGGAAAGGCAATACAATGGAGCAAAGATGGGCTTTCAACAAATAATGCTAGAAAAACTACTCATTCACATACAACAACAAAATTTTTTTAAATCCAAAATGAGTATAAACACAGATCTTATACCCTTTGCAAAAATTAACTTGAATCATAGACCTAATGTAAAATGCAGAACTGTAAAACTCCCAGAAGATAACATAGGAAAAAACCTAGATGACTTTGGTATGGCAGTGACATTTTTTAGATACAGCTCCAAAGGCACGATACATGAAGGAAATGATTGATAAGCTGGACTTAACTAAAATTTAAAACTTCTGCTCTTTGAAAGACAATATTAAGATAATGAGAAGACAAGCCACTTCTGCTCTGTGAAAGACAGTATTAAGAGAATGAGAAGACAAGCTACAGATGGAAAAATTATTTGCAAAAGATACTTCTCATAAAGGACTATTGTCCACAGTGTGCAAACAACTCTTACAACTCAACAATTTGAAAATGAACAACCCAACTTTAAAAATGAGCAAAAAACCTGAACAGACACCTCACCGAAGAAGATACACAAGTGTCAAGTAAGCATATGAAAAGATGTTAAACATCAAACGTCATTAGGGTATTGGAAATTAAAACAACAATGAGATACCACTATATACCTGTTAGAATGGCCAAAGTCAGAACACTGATGAAACCAAGTGCTGGTGAGAATGTGGAGCAACAGGAACCTTCATTCATTGCTAGTAAGAATTCAAAACGGTGTAGTCACTTTGGAAGACAATTTGGCAGTTTCTTACAAAACAAACATACTGTTACCGTATGATTCAGCAATAACACTCCATGGTATGGACTTGAAAACTTATGTCCTGGCCAGGCATGGTAGCTCATGCCTGTAATTGCAGCACTTTGGGAGGCCGAGGCAGGTGGATCATTTGAGATCAGGAGTTACAAGACCAGCCTGGCCGTCATGGTGAAACCCCATCTCTACTAAAAATACAAAAAATTAGCTGGGCATGGCAGTGTGTGCCTGTAATCTCAGCTACTAGGGAGACTGAGACAGGAGAATCACTTGAACCCTGGAGGGGGAGGCTGCAGTGAGCTGAGATCGTGCCACTGCACTCCAGCCTGAGTGACAGAGCAGAACGCCATCTCAAAAAAAAAAAAAAAAAAAAAAAGCAAAAACAAAACTTATATCCACATAAAAACCTGCATACATTGTTAACAGCATTACATAATTGCCAAAACTTGGATGCTATCAAGATATCTTTTAATATGTGAGTAGATAAATAAACTATGGTACTTCCAGATGAAAGAGTATTATTCAGCACTAAGAAATGAGCTATCAAGTCATAAAAAGACATGGATGAAACTTAAATGCATATTATAAAGTGAAAGATGCTAATCCGAAAAGGCTAAATACTGTATGATTACAACCACATGACATTCTGGAAAAGTCAAAATTATGGAGACAGTAAAAAGAGCAATGTTTTCCAGGATTTAGGAGGAGGGAGGAATGTATAGGCAAATTTTTAGAGCAGTGAAATGGATCTATATAATAATACAGTGGTAGATTCATGTCATTGTACATTTGTCCAGAAACCTAGAATGTAACCACCAATAGTGAACCCTAATGTAAACTATGGGCTTTGGGTATCAAAATGTGTCAATGTAGGTTTATCAGTTGTAACAAATATACCACTCTGGTATGGGAGGTTGATAGTGGGGAAGGTTGTGGGTCTGTGGGGACAGGGGTATATGGGAACTTTCTACTGTTTTACTGTGAATCAATTTGACTATAAAGTTTATTAATGTTAAAAAATGTAGGCAATCTGAAAAAATGTTAATAAAAAAAACTAGTTGAATGTATCAGTTCATTTTCACACTGCTATAAAGTACTGCCTGAGATTGAGTAATTTATAAAGGAAAGAGGTTTAATTGACACACAGTTTAGCATGGCTGGGGAGGTCTCAGGAAACTTACAGTCATGGCAGAAGTCGACTTCACAAGGTGGCAGGAAGGAGAAATGAACACAGAAGCAACTACCAAACACTTATAAAACCATCAGATTTCATGAGAACTCACTATGATGAGAACAGCATGGGGGAAACCGCCCCCAGGATCCAATTACTTCCACCTGGTCTCTCCCTTGACACATGGGGATTGTAGAGATTATGGGGATTATAATTCAAGATGAGATTTGGGTGGGGACATAAAGCCTAACCATATCAGTGATAAAAGTATGTCTTTTCTTTTATCGGGTGCTATAGTGTTTCATTTTGAGTTGTCTTTTTGACCTCCATTTTCCAATTTGGGGTTAGGAAAAATAACTTCGTCTCCTTCTTAATTGACCTACAACCTTGTTTGCAATGAAGAATGAACACAAATCTTTCATTAAAAGAAGTAGGGGAGGTGATCGGGATATCCCTTAGAGTCCATGAGCGTAATTCAGTTGCCTTCATTCAATGCCAATGATACTGCAAAGGCTACAAGGCAAATTCGTGTACCTACAGACAGACTCCATCCTTTTTCTCAAAGTATTCAAGATAAAAAATCTGTTTAATTTTATGTGAGGATTTTTTTCACCATCCTCAAAAAATGAAAAATATCCTCTTCATTTGGGAAATGAGCACTTATAATAGAAAGTAATTTGTAGTCAGCTGTTACACTTAGATGATTTGTGTCACCTCTGACATGCTTTTTGATAATGCATGACTTCATTCATGGCTCTAGGTGACCTGTGTACCCTGACCTGGCATAAACCTAGAGTATTAAGTCATTTCAGTGGCACATGTTTGAGGGAAGATTGACATCCCACTGGAAGACTATCTACAGTGAGATCCTCTAAAGCAGCTGCATTCCTAGTGAGGCATGATTAAGTTTATCCCACTATTAGGTTCTTCAGTATCACTTGTCTTGCCCAAGAGGAAAGTTTTTCTAGCATGCAGAGTATCTGGTTTTTAATGGCTACTGGGCTGAAATAAAATGTGTCTGCTAAGGATTGTTCATTTGTCTGTCTCCCTGCTTTCACTGGTTTTTTCTTGGAGGTTGCAGTAGTTATGCCTTTCTGGTCAGCTGGCTGTTAACCTATCATAGAAATGACACTTTCACATCTCCAAGTGTAAGGAATTAGATGCTCCAGGCTTCACTTAGTTTCTCATCCAAAATCAATGACAAGACTTTCAGTATTGATTTCTCATGGCCTATGAACCTGAGTCAACTTGGCATGAAGGACTTTTCAGACAAGCTTCTTTAAACACAGAGTCAGTGGCTTCTTTTTGCCAAATTCTACTTTGCTCAGTGATAACATTAAAATGGTGATTTGATTCATTCCTGGTCTAAAAATACTTTCTCATATTCCAAAATCTTAATCATTAATACATGGAGGAAAATACAAATTCTTACATGCCTGTGCTTCTCTGATGTTGTAGATATATGAAATATATACAAATGTGTTTTACAATTATTGAGTTCTTTTAAATTTTATCTTTTTTTGTTTTACTAGGAAGCAAAATTATGTTTATTTCAGAGCTTATTTACTGCATTTAGAATCTTGTGACACTTAAAAATCTTTCTAAAATGTAAATATTCTCCATGATCTCCATGGTCACAAACAGTATTTCACATTCTAATTGATATTGCCCTTTTATCTTTTTTTTTTTTTCTTTTTTTTCTTGGAGGCAGTCTCACTCTGTTGCCCAGGCTGGGTTGCAGAGGCACGATCTTGGCTCACTGCAACCTCCACCTCCCGGGTTTAAGCAATTCTCCTGCCTCAGCCTCCTGAATAGCTGGAATTACAGGCACGTGCCACCACACCTGGCTCATTTTGTGTTTTTAGTAGACACAGGGTTTCACAATGTTGGCCAGACTGGTCTCGAACTCCTGACCTCAGGTGATCCACCCACTGCAGCCTCCCAAAGTGTTGGGATTACAGGTGTGAGCCACTGTGCCTGGCCCTTTTCTCATTCTTTTAACTCAGATCCTCAAATTTATCCCTCCATGTGAAGTTGCCTTCCCTAATTATGTACTGTCCTAGTTTAATCTTTATTCCTTGTTTGCCTCTATAAAACCAAGTTGAAAAATAGTCTCTGATTCTATAAATCATCACTCTTATGCTCATTTATATTTCTATCTCGAATATTTTAAAGCCTTTAACAAAGTTTCTACTATGCAGTCTCCCTTTCTAAGCTACGATCTGTATGCTTCTTGGCCATGTCTTTTATTATTGTGTGTGTTTGTCTTTGTGTGTGTCTGTATGGTAGTGGTTTGTAAATTCTCCATTTAGTCACAATATGCTTTTGGAGGATTTTCCTTCTCCTGGGAATTTCTTGATGATTTTTATTTTGTCATGTGATGAAGAATGTATGTCAAAGCACCATTGCAGAAATAGTGCTTTTCTATTTACTTGCACTCTTCCATCTTAGAAGAGCTGGTGATAGACAACCAACTCTTCTTTTATCTTGGTTTCTACAACACAGAGGTTGCTAAGCGACTTTAATCCCTTTTAACACAGGACAATCAACAACAACAAATTCCTGCTTTCTTTAGATTCAGATATTTCACTTAGAAAATCTAGCAAATAAAAAAATGGTTTAAAACTTTGTATTAATGTGTAATTCTCTACAATCTCACATCTGCAACATTGCCCTAAATATTTTTTACTTATGCTGCTGTTTCTTGAGCATTGTGATATGCTTATTCATAAGCAGTCAACTTGTAAGTAGCAATAGTGTACCTGCCCCCTTCTAGGAAATTGAAGATGTGAAAATCCAGTTTAATATGATAATGACAGTTACTTTGACGAAAAATATGTCACAATTTGTTGTAAAAATACTCATTTGAATTTCTGATTCATTTATATCACCTTCCAACCTTAAGTATGATTGAATTTATAGCTTTTTATACTACTTTATTTAGGGAGAAGTGTATTTAAATTATGTTATCTTGGTTATTACTTGAAAGTTCAACCTCATACCTTCATTTTTATATAATTTTAATATTATGAAAATATTTTATGTAATTTTATGTGTAATTCAAAAACATTTTTAAATATTGCATCTTTAAATTTTAATTTCTTTTATCAAATTTTCCCCATCATTTCTTCTCTAGCTACAGCCAAAGTTAATAGTTACATTTTTTTCCAGTGACAAATGGTAGATTTGCAAAGACTTGTAACAGTTGCTTAATACTTTTTTTTAATCCCTTATTTAAGAATCATGCAAACAACTGGAGCTGATAGGCAGCAGGTGCACATGAGTGTGGCTGTGCTGATGGTTACTGAAAGATTTCCAAGGTAGCTAGTAATTCTGCTACCCTAAGCCACTATAGCTCCTTCCCCATTACTCCCTGGGTCTACCCACAATCCTGCAGCTAGAATAATAAATGGCATGTAGGTTCCTCTAGGATCCTCCTCCAGCACTATGTCCCATGCCTTGACATATGAGCTGTTAAATATTTTGATTATCACTCCTGTGTGGCAAGAGAGACATCTATTTGTCATAACTTGATGTTTACTAAACTGCTTTTAAGAATACCTTATGATAAAAGTAGACACTTGCAGTTTTGCAGAATGCATAGTTTGTTTTTAACAAACCAGGTAAATATAACTGCAGAGTTTTCCTGTATGTTTTGAAATATTTTAAAAAGTATTTTTTATTTGCCTTTCTATTAGAAGTAAAATTAGATAAAAATTTCCTTGTTTCAATTTTTAGATGAAAATTAGAGAATATTGTTAATGAAGGAATTTTTTTTTAAATAGTGGCTGATCAAATGTCAGCAATTTTATACTATAGTGTAAAATTGTATTTTGTAAGTGTTAGAATTTTTATAATTGATCCTTTGATATTTATATTGATGATATTAATGTAATGTCTTTAAGCCTTAGCTCATGTAGGTCATGTGACTTAAAGCATCCTTAGATGATGATATTATTTGGGCTATAAATAATTTATAACATAAGTGATTTAAAAATTCATTCTTTCCATCCATTTTTAAGAAACTATAAGGTAGGGTTCATGTGTACCTAATACTTATCACCCAAAAATAGGAAAAATGAAATCCTTTTAAAAATACCTGGGTTAATGTTATAGATTGGAAGCAGTTTTTAAAATGCACTTAAAGTCTACCAGTTTGGGTTGATTCCAAGTCTTTGCTATTGTGAATAGTGCCGCAATAAACATACGTGTGCATGTGTCTTTATAGCAGCATAATTTATAATCCTTTGGGTATATACCCAGTAATGGGATGGCTGGGTCATATGGTACATCTAGTTCTAGATCCTTGAGGAATCGCCATACTGTTTTCCATAATGGTTGAACTAGTTTACAATCCCACCAACAGTGTAAAAGTGTTCCTATTTCTCCACATCCTCTCCAGCACCTGTTGTTTCCTGACTTTTTAATGATCGCCATTCTAACTGGTGTGAGATGGTATCTCATTGTGGTTTTGATTTGCATTTCTCTGATGGCCAGTGATGATGAGCATTTTTGCGGCACTATTCACAATAGCAAAGACTTGGAATCAACCCAAATGTCCATCAGTGACAGATTGGATTAAGAAAATGTGGCACATATACACCATGGAATACTATGCAGCCATAAAAAAGGATGAGTTTGTGTCCTTTGTAGGGACATGGATGCAGCTGGAAACCATCATTCTTAGCAAACTATCACAAGAACAGAAAACCAAACACCGCATGTTCTCGCTCATAGGTGGGAACTGAACAATGAGATCACTCGGACTCAGGAAGGGGAACATCACACACCGGGGCCTATCATGGGGAGGGGGGAGGGGGGGAGGGGGGAGGGATTGCATTGGGAGTTATACCTGATGTAAATGACGAGTTGATGGGTGCAGCACACCAACAAGGCACAAGTATACATATGTAACAAACCTGCACGTTATGCACATGTACCCTACAACTTAAAGTATAATAATAATAAATAAATTTAAAAAAAGAAAAAAAGAAAAAAAAAAAAAAAAAGTCTACCAGTTTATTGATCCTCAATCTATGTCTGTTTTAAATGGATGCAATTAGCAGTTCAATCTAAGAGAACCATGGTAGTAGACTCATTACTCTCAAGAAACCATTACATCATTTTGTAATATGAAATTACTAAATATAAGGAATAGAATATATATTGTAAAAATTCCTTTGGAATCAATAATAAGCATTGTGGCTATCAGTTATAGTTATATATTACAATGTAAAGGATATCCTTTTATAAACTTAATATCACACAAGTAGACTTAAATTAGAATAATTCCATTAATATAATTTTGCTTGTGTTTTTATACCTATTCATTTGTTCAATAACTCTTTTTCCTATATATATATTTTTATCTCAAATTCGATAGTATCTAAATCATGGAATGATGAAACCTTAAAGCTGGGTTGGAACAGAAATAATACAATTTAACATCTTACAGGCTCTCTAGTCCTCGGTTTCCTTAAGTGATCAGCTCAAGATCATGAAGTTATGGAGGATTAGAGTCAGAATTAGAACCTGAGATTAGTTTGTACTTTGTTAACTCTTCTACAGCCTACCCCCTTAGTTTGCCTATGGGTTTCTGGAAGTTACAGGAGAGACATTCTGAGATTCAGCTAAAAACCTAGCTCCCAATATAATTAATTGTCCTGCAATCAGCCACACAAATACAATTACAAATACTTGAAGTTCTTTGTGTGAAGAAAAAGAAAATGACTAATAAAGCATTCAAATCAATGCAAGTTACCTTTCTTTGCCCCTTTCTTCCCCTTTCACTCCTTTCTTCTCTTATAGTACTTGAAATTTCTAGTGGGGATCTCTAAAATGCCTGAATGTTAGGAATGGTAAGTGTATTGTAGAGAATTATATTTTCTATTTTAGTGGATGAAAAATAAACCATACCCTTAAGAAGCTTTTCAAAGTTAAGATTATGAGCACACCCTTCATTGGCCCAGTCTCTGACCAGTGAGGTCAAGTATTAGCAAGTGTCTGAATGTCATGTAAAAGTTTGTGTTTCAGATGCGGAATTTCTCTTGCTTTTTGTGTGTGATGTTTACATGGTATTTTCTTCTGATGTGTTTCCATCTTGGTTTTTAAAAATAACTATTATTTTAAAAAATATTCCCTCATAACTTCTTTTATTTTTGGAAACTATATAAATTGATCTGATAATCTATACACAATGCCTTGTGACTTTATACCTGTACCTCTCATGTTCCAGGGTTTGGTTCTTAAATAATAACTTTGTGTAATGGAAATACTATGTTAAATAGTTTATAACTGGTGGTTGATATTTCAGCCTTGTTTGGCAATTGTAGTTATATAAAGACTGTTGATTAGAAACAATCTCATATGGTGTATACTTGTTTTTATCTTCATGGAATTTGTTCTGCAAACACTTTCTGAGATCTTCACTGGGAGCCACCACTTTGTCTATGTTAGGAGGAGCAGGAAGTGAATACATTTAAGGTCTTTAATTTTCTTCTTAAAACTTTGACTACCGTAGTGGTTTTTTAAAATGTTAACAGGAGAATAGCCATCACTGCCAAGTAGCTGACATTCTGAAATAGCACTTCCCTTTAGGCACTGTACAGTTGGGATCATTTACTTGCAGAGAGAGATGTGTGTGTGTGTGTGTGTGTGTGTGTGTATGTATGTATGTGTGTACACATGTGTATAAGAATAGGAGAACTACTTTGTGGGCATATCCTGCTGAAGTGAGTAACGTGCTGTTCAGTGAACTCCAGTCTGACCCCATTTAAACCTGGAGGAGAATCACATCAAGCAGAGAAGCAGCCAAGGCAGCATTTCAACAGGAAGGAAACATCTATTACTGGGGCTTTGAAGAAACATGCCATGAAGGTGTACTAATATCACAAAGGGAAGGGAAGGACTAAATCCAGCATGATAAACAAAGTCCCTTGTTTTTAACGGAAGCGTTTGATGATGTTTGATCAGTGGTGGATCTATCTCTTGAAAGGAAAATGCATATAAAACCCAAATGGAGGATTCCTATATAAGGTGCCTAGCTTGTAATGATATACTCATGTTTATAGGTAGAGTGGTTTTTAGAGAAGAGGTTGGTTTTTTTTTTTTTTCATTTTTCATCTTTCAGAAAGAAAACTTGTCTGTTTCTAGGCTTTGAAATACAGAATTACTTACCTTTCACCAAAATGAAATGTTTCATTGAATCTCCTACAAGCTTGTGGAGGGCATGAAGCGTGTTGAATAAGAGCACAGGCTCTGGAGGCCCTGCCACCTGCAAAGGTGTGCTAAGGTAAACAATTGATAGTATTTTGAAAATTAAATGACTTAGAATGCATTCAATAAATTTTAGCTATTGTCTTGTTTTTTCTAAATCTATTTGGAAAATATTGCAGATAAAGTATATAATACCTTTCTAAAACACAGTGAGGCTGGGCGCGGTGGCTCACGCCTGTAATCCCAACACTTTGGGAGGCCGAGGCGGGCGGATCATGAGGTCAGGAGATCGAGACCATCCTGGCTAACACGGTGAAATCCCATCTCTACTAAAAATACAAAACTTAGTTGGGCGTGGTGGCGGGCACCTGTAGTCCCAGCTAGTCAGGAGGCTGAGGCAGGAGAATGGCATGAACGGGGAGGCGGAGCTTGCAGTGAGCCAAGATCATACCACTGCACTCCAGCCAGGGGGACAGAGCGAGACTCTGTCTCAAAAAATAAATAAATAAATAAATAAATAAATAATAAAAATAAAACTGAATAGTTTATAAAGATAAAATAGAATAGGCTTCAATTTAGGGAACAAAGGAAAATATATTTAAGAATGATATTATGCTCAAAATGATTAAAACTTTGATGGTGAAGTATATTTTATTCAATTAAAAATGTAGCTATGCCTGGGCATGGTTGCTCACGCCTGTAGTGCCAGCACTTTGGAAGGCCAACACAGGTGGATCACTTGAGCTCAGGAGTTCGAGACCTGCCTGGGCAACATAGTGAGACCTCATCTCTACAAAAAGTACACAAAAAATGTGCTGGGTGTGGTGGTACATGCCTGTAGTCCTAGCCACTTGGGAGACTGAGATGGAAGGATAGCTTCAATCTGGGAGGTCAAGGCTGCAGTGAGCCGCGATTGTGCCACTGCACTTGAGCCTGGGTGACAGAGCAAGACCCTGTCTCAGGAAAACAAACAAACAAACAAAAAAAACAGTAGATATGTGTGTGGGAATGAGAACATTTAAATGTGCTCATTGGCTTAGTTTTTTTTTTTTTTAACCCTCTTCATGGCCCTTTTCTTAACCTCTGTCTTCAGCAGTTACCCTTCATATGTTTGTTCTGTTTTATCTTCCAAGTGCTTTTTTTATAACTTTCAATATATCATGACGGAAGGAAAACTCAATAAGCTGAGTGTATTTTGCATTTTCTTTGAGAATTTTTTTTTTTTTTTTTTTTTTTTTTTTTTTTTTTTTTTTTTTTTTTTTTGTGAAGTGGAGTCTCACTCTGTCGCCCAGACTGGAGTGCAGTGGTACGATCTCAGCTCTCAGCTCACTGCAACCTCTGCCTCCTGGGTTCAAGTGATTCTCCTGCCTCAGCCTCCCAAGTAGCTGGGACTACAGGCTTGCACCACCATGCCTGGTTAATTTTTATATTTTTAGAAGAGACGGGGTTTCATCATGTTGGCTATGCATGTCTCGAACTCCTGACCTCAAGTGATCCACCCACCTTGGCCTCCCAAAGTGCTGGGATTGCAGGCATGAGCTCGGCTTCATGATCCAAAATAGCCTCATTAAGCTTCTCTTTCAAAACATGTGTATAAGCCTGTGAGTCATCACTGTATTTATTCCTGAATATTATCATTTTGGAGACTTTTCAAAGCTGAACAAAGCCAGAATTATTGGCTACTGAGGAACTATATTCTAGCAAGAGACTATTCTATTTGTTGGGGATCACCTTCTTTTACTAAAGGGGACTGTTTTGGGCAAATAAAACTAGAATTCATGGTTTCTCCTTGATCGTTTGCCAGCTTGATTCCCAGCCAGCCAGATAACTGCTGATAGTGACACTCATGTCCTCTAGGACTCCCAATCTTGTGCCAGCTCAGAGAAGGAAATCCCACTAGAACTGCTCACATCATTCCCAGAACCACAAGCACCACCTTGGTATAGTTAAAAATGTGATACCAACTCAAATTCTGATAAAAACAAGTACTATAAAGCTGAATAAAGATATATATTTTTACTTTTGAAGTTTTGTTTTACTATTTTAAACAGAAAACAGAAGGCAAAAACTCCTCTGCCTTCCTCAGTGTTTGGTTTATCAGTTGCTGAACTCAGATTTAAGAGTCTAATCATATACAGGCAATAACCCTCTTCTAATCTTAATAATGTTTCTTTGATCATTTCTTTCAAAAGAAAAATAAAATAGCCTATTGACTCCAACCCTGACCTCCTGTACTTCACCTGCCTGATGAATATGTCTTTGGAATACTAAGGTTTTTCAGATACATCATGTCAAGAATTTATTTTGTCATTTCAGATTCCTTTCTAGAATTATCTATTTATCTGATTAATACCATCATTCTTCCAGACAACCAAACTCAAAAGCTTTATCACTATAATTGAATCATTCTTTTTTCTCCCTACATTTAAAATGTTACTAAATGTCATTCATTTCTTTATCAGTAATATTTCTGTTTGATCATTTTATTTCATTTATTCTGCCACCCTCTTATTCCAACTATCACTTATACTTGAGTACTGCAATAAGCCAATATCTTGCATATGATTATTTATAACGCCTAAATCTTCTACCACTTCACACTCACTGGGATGGATATAATTTTTAAAACATACAATAACAGATGTTAGTGAGGATGTGGAAAAATTGGAACCCTGACACATTGCTAGTGGAATGTAAAAAGGTGCAGCCACTTTGCAAAACAGCTTGGCCGTTCATCAAAAGATTAAGTATGGAATTACCATAAGACCCAGTAGTTTCACTCTTAGGGATTCCACTCTCAAGAGAATTGAAAACATATGCCCACACAACAACTTATAAACATTATATATCCATGTTTGTTGCAGCATTATTCACGATAACCTAAAGGTAGAAGCAACCCAAATGCTTACAGATGGATTAATGGATAAACAGAATGTGGTATAGACATACAATGGACTATTAAAGAGGGAGAAAATTCTCACACATGCGAGAAAATGGATGGATCTTGTATACCTTATGCTAAGCGGAATAAGCCAATCACACAAGGAAAAATATTATATGATTCCAATTGCATGAGGTACTTAGAATTGTCAAATTCATAGAGGCATACAGTAGAATAATGATTGCCAGGGCCTAGGAGGAGGAGCAAATAGGAAGTTATTGTTTAATGAGCATAGAATTTCTGTTTAGGAAGATGAAGAAGTTCTGGAGATGGGTGGCAGTGATGGTTGCACAGCAATGTGAATGTACTTAATGCCACAGAATAGTATACTTAAATATGGTTTGAATGGCAAACTTTATGTTACATATATTTTATCACAATTTAAAAGTTTGAAGTGAATATCCAAAGAAGCATTATTTATGAGGCTAAAAGTAGAAGTAACCCAAAAGTCCATCATTGATAGCTAAAGGAAATATGGTATATCAATACAATAGAATATTAGTCATAAAAAGGAATAAAGTACAGACCCATGCTACAACACAGATAAACCTTAAAAACATTAAGTGAAAGAAACCAGACATAAAAGGCCAAATTTTGTATAATTTCATATATATAAAGTCGTTCAAAATAGGAAAACCCATAGAGACTGAAAGTTGATTAGTGGTCACCAAGGCCCAGGGGAGGAATGAATGAAAACTGGCTTCTAATGGGTACTGGGTTTTTTGGGGGGAAGGTGACAGAGTGATGAAAATATTGTAGAATTTGATAGTAATGATACGTGACAGTGGCATAATTTTTTTAATATAGTAAAACCCACTGACTCATATTCTTTACAAGGATGTATTTTATGGTATGTGAATTATATCTCAAAACACCCCTTAAATCTTAACATATGACTTTTATGATGCCATGGTTCTAAAAAAACAACATGTCCCAGTCTCAGCTTACTATTTCTAGGCATGTGACTTTGAGAAAAAATTAAGAGACCTCCCTTCTTACTCTGTAAAATGGGAGTAATAATGATGATGATGATGATAATGATGATAATGATCTCACCAGAATTTTTTGAGTGGTAAATGAGGTAACACATGTAGTGCATCTAGAATAGTGTCTAGCATTTACCAAGAACCCCTGGAACCTGAGCTTCAACAGCTTCCAATACTATTCCAGATACTATTTCAGGATATTCCAGTACTGTTTCCATATATTCAGGAAAATGGACCAACTCCTTTAGCCATTTTATCAAAACTCTTTAGATTCTGTTTCAAATCGGTCTTTCCAAATTCTTCTTATGCGTCTTTGTAGACACTCTGCAGTCAGAGAGAGCTTTTTAATCTCCTCCAATTTGCTGCAGCTGTATCTTTGCCTCAAAACAATGCTTTCTCCCTGTTCCTCTTTTCTCACTGCCCTTGGAACTCAGTGAACTTCTCTTATGTTTTTAACCTACTCCCTTGTTTCAGTGCATAGTCATTTCCACTTATTTGTAGCACCCAATGTTTTTACTACATCTTTGCCAATTAAGTCTTCCTTGGGTTATGTTTTTAAAGGAGGTATCTTATTGGGTGGTCCTTTTAAAGTATATATCCAGTCTCTCCAGCTAAATTAAAACCCTTGAGCACAGAGACCACATGTTATAATGTTTTACCTTTTCCATTGCACTTAGCATATTACCTTGACATGGCATATACTGAATGAATACTTGCTATTTATGAGTTTAGTTAGTGCCACATCTTATGAAGTACAGGGACTTAATGATTCTCAATCCTGACTTCATCTTAAAGTCACCTGGAGAAAAAAGTTTCCTCTTAGCTCAACAAGTCAGAATCTCAGCAAAATCCTCAGCTTCGTACCTAGGTGATACTCTTGTGAGCCACACTGTGAACCACTGTATTCAACAGATGAAGTAATATAAGCCACTGGCCTTAAGCTTCATTGATTATTGCGGTGAAGATGTGAAGACTAAAGATGCTTTAGGCATTTCAAATGCTCTACAAATATTAGAATTTTATTATGGTACATTTAAGAGTGTCATTGCTTTGAGAAAGATCCTCTAAGTTTTTTAACAGCCACTGTGTAATGGAAATATCCAATTATAGGTATCTAAAACCTTTAAAACTCTTTATATCAGGTGTATATACCCTGTTCCTTTTTGCTAACTTAAAAATGTTCAAACTCTGTCTTCTCTAGGCTGGCAAACATTCAGCAGCACACCCTCTCAAGATTGTTTACTTGCCTTTGCTCCTGTTGAGTTACGACGCTTGGATGCAGGAGATGGGCTCAGCAGCAGCCAACAGGACATGATCCAGGAAGAGCAGTAAGGGACTGAGCTGCTGGTAAGACAGTGGAGACAGTTGACGCTTGTTTGTCAAGTATAAATTTATTCCTAATTTAATGGTTAATCTCTCTCCCAAACTTCAACTCCAAGTCATCCTACACCCTCTCAAATATTTTCTTTGTTGTCTATGCTTATGACACATGGATTAGATTGTTAAGATTTGTGAATTTGCTAAAGTGATGTGCTGACTTATGTATAGCTGTATTTTTCTGGAGATAGATTTTTATCAATTCTCAATGTCTATGGAGTTTTTAAAAAGAGGTAAGGATTATTCAAATAGAACTATAAACATGAGAAAATGTGATATCTATAACCAGTTGTTACAGTATTTATCTCCTCCATTTTGATTCACTTGTAACCACTTTGTCTCAATCTTGTTAAGGACCAAATAAATGGTATTTGTGGTTACTTGCTGGCCTGACAAGTGAGTACCTCCTGCATCTGGCTAGTCAGTCGTGTGACAATTGGGTGCCATAGAACTAGCAGAGAACTAAATTATGGAATGGCAGATCTCAGGAACAACTATGTGATTTTACATATGGTTCGTTTTTAATAGATAGAGACAGAGTCTGGCTATGTTGCTTAGGCAGCTCTCAAACTCCTGGGTTCAAGCCATCATCCTGCCTTAGCCTCTTAAGGAGCTGGGATTACAGGTGCATGCCCCCAGGTCCAGTTCATATGGTTTTCTGAAAATACAAAAGAAAGAGGGAGACACAAAATACTTTTTAAAATCATGTTCTTATAATTATCTTAATAAAAATCAATTTGCTCTGAATGCCATGACCTGCTGAGTGTCCCAACCTAAGGGTTGCCAGACCATTTTCTCATATATGCATGTGTAGAAGTAGGGAACTAATATATTTTTGTCTAAAATGTTTAAAATGAAGATGAGACTGAATTGTACAATATATAATTTTGCCTGTGCTACATAAGCCAGTTAAAATTATAGAGACATTGCAGGAAAGAATCTGGATTAGGTAGAAAAAAGGAAGAATTAGGCTTTTTTTTTTTTTTTTTTTGGTCTATAACCCTTTTAGTAGGTAATTGAGCTTCAGTTTCACTACATCTTGTTTATGCATTCAGCATAACAAATATTCTAATAAGCCTTTATAGCTCTAATCTCTGCCTTACTGCAGACACCTGAGGATATAAGTATCCACTCTGCCACTTGATATTTCTTAGAGACTGTCCTGGTGCTGAGAAATTCTTTCCAGGGTGTCCTCGGTTAAACTCCCATGATTCCTGGATGTTGCCATTTTCAAGACACAGGGCAAGCGCATCTGTCTAGATTACCTCTCTACCCTGGGAATTTTAAGTCACTCTGTGAGGGAAAGAGAACTCAGTATAGTAGTAACTCTCAGAATGAAAATTTTCCCCTTGCATGTTAATATTTTTAGAGTAATCATTGTCACTGAAAATAGACTTCCTCTTTCCCCTCTCATGCTGGAAAATGTTAGGTAATTATGAATAAAGCATTCTTTACTTTCCCCCTCCTCCCTTGATGATTGCTTTACCTCACTCTGTGAGAACTGTGACTACTCATTCTGCTCTTGTCTTTTACATGAGAACTGAGAACTCATTTTTAAGATGGAATTTTTACTCCTTAATGAAGTCATAACATTAGTCAGAAGATTTTCTCTTCTTGAACGTTAAGCCTGGGTAAGGAATAAAGTGCAGAAGTTTATGGAACATTATAAGATAACTTACACAAAAAAGAGGACAACAAATTAAAGTATTAGCCACTGGGGGAAAAGGTTTTACAGGTAGCTGTCTGAGGAGTTCTTCCCTCATATCTCCTCAAAAATCTTGTTTTGCATTTAGTTTTTTACAGTTGGATAAGCTCAGCCTTTGACATATTTTCAATAGCAAATAAGCCTAGAGTTTATTTTTAGTACATTTATTAAGAATGTGTTCTTGGGAAAATTATTTAACCTTTGTAAGCCCTGCTTTATATGGCAAAGAAGAAAGTAGGTAATAATAGATAATAACAGGATTATTTTATGCATTACCTGTACATTGCCCAACATATAGTAAGTTCTTAATTGTATATTAGTATTTGTTTTGTTATTAACCACTTTTATTAATGTTGCTTTCAGTTTTTAAAATATGAATTCATTCAAAAATATTTCTTGAGCACCTGCCAAATACCAGGCACTCTTCTAGGAACTAGAGTGGCATTAATGAGCAAAAGAGACAAAAATCTCTTCCCTTGTTGAGCTTAGAATCTATTAGAGTAAGAGACAGACACACTACAGAATAAAATGTGTAATATACTAAATACCAGGAAGTGCTAAGTATAAAAATATAAAAGAGAAAAAGGAAATTGAGTGCAGGGTTAGGTAGTAATTGAAGATATAGTAGTCAAGTAAGGCAGCTTCAAGAGAAGATTATATCTTAAATAAAAATCTGATAAAGGTATAGAAACCATAAAGTTATCTGAAGGAATTGCAGGTAGTGGAGAAGAGCCAGAAAGACCTGGAGTAGTAAAAGGTTTCATGCAGAGTGATTTAAAAAGAATCACGGTATTTTATACATCAGTAAGTAAATACACTTAAGTAAGTGATATGGACAAGAACTTTGGAAGTTGAATAGCAAGGTCCATCTGGACTATAAGAGAGGAGGCTTCACAAAGGAAGGTGACCGGGCATGGCCTGGATCCTGAAGGATAGGAAGAATTGGCATTGATAACAAAGAATGACATCCCAGTGGAGAGAAGTGGAGGGGAAACAGCATGAAATGGAGTGAAATGAGAATGTTGGCTTTTTGGGCAGGAATGGGCCAGGCACAGGGCAAGTGGGAAGCAGGAAAAAAGCGACATTGTATAGAGTTCATGTTGGCAAATAGAGAGAAGATGGAAGAGCAGGGTAAGGCCAAATTTTGTAAAATCCTCAAGTCAAGCTAAAGATTATTGCATGCTATCCTGAAAATATTGAGGAACAGTTAGAGCAGATGAGTACAAAGGTGAATTCTTGTATTTAGCAATATCATTATTTTTACAAATTTAAACAAATAAGGAAATGGAGGCATAGTTGCAGTAATTTAGGAGATAAATTGAAAGTGGATTTTGATAAGAGAGAAGGGAAGATAGATTTTATATATTTTAAGGAAAAATCATGAGGATTTATTTGCTGACTGCACATAAGAGAGAAAAAAGAGGAGTCAAAGATTTCTCTAAAATTTTCAAAATGATTGATTACATGGTGGTATTAAAAGAAATAGGGAAGTTGGGACATATGAGTTTGAATTCAGCGTGAGTCAGTTAAGACAATCAGATGCAGATATTCTTAAGGCAACTAAAGTTCATTTGATATTTGTCATATAGGCTAAATTAAGTTTCTAAGAGTAGTTTTTACTATGCATTAAATCCATGTAATACTAACATAGTACAAAAATTGTTTGCTATCCAAATTTTATATTTTTATAACAAGTTGGAGAGACAGAGAATCAAAACATTATTGATTGGGAACCATTAGACAATAGCTTATCCAATTAGTTCATTTTGTGGAAAGAAAAAGGATACCCAGAGATGTTACATGACTTTATAGCCATGCCTCTAGCTATTACATAACTTAGTCTAGCCCAGGTCTTCATATTGAGACTCTCCTCCTGCTGTCTATAAAAAGTATTCATGATTTGTATTTTGCCAGCTTGCTTGTGGAGAATAGGATTAGAAGGCTTGACTTGCCTGTTAGCGAGCTCTCTTGTAGCCGTTTTTCTAATTAACATAGACACATTTTATCCTTTCTCATGAAACAGATCTAACTTGTAGAGAAGCTTGAGTCTTCTTGATTTAATTAATCGCTTTCTCCCACCTGTAGTCATTGTTGAAGTTTCCTGATTTACCATGTTATCTTTTTATCTCTTCAGTAGTTTAAGGAGGAATAGCATTTCTAATGTACTATTTTTCTGTTTATCTTTCAGAAGAAAAATGATTTTTCTTATTGGCCCAAAAAACCATCACCCTACGGGAAATAAATCACACTCTTTGCTTGATTTTCCTGATCTGGCTCGTGATTTCTCTTCAAATTTAGGTCAATACTTAGACTTTAAGACTTCATTGTTACTTCCTTACAAGTCATTCTTATGAACTAAAATCCATAGTCATTGTTTTAACAAGCCTGAGCAGTTTATTCTTTGAGTCACGGGATTGTAAAAGAAAAAATAGGCCTTAAAGATCATCTAATACAGTGCTCTTCAAACCGTACTCTTCAATTTTTCTACTACTCATCAGTTGTTTTTTATTCTAATAAAATATAATTACCTAGCAAGTGAGCAGACATATATTTACAGTAGCTTTACAATTCTTTATACACTTCTTTACTCTCTCCATTACACATGCCACATGGTATGATGCAAGTCATAACTCAACTATGGGAAGCAAAACCACTCTTATATATGGTGTCTTGCATATATTTTAAGCCCAGAGTCATATCAGTAGTCTCTGTGTCCCAGGAGACTGAATTAAACAAGACTGTTGACATTCTTGTGGCATTTATCTGACAACCTTGGCAATCCCTAAATTCACAAATAGCTGTATAGCATTTTTTGCATTTGATGCATATCCACATATGATGTGTCCTTTGATTTTAGAACACGTAAAGCATGCTAAAATAGATTGCACCTTATGAAAGTCATTTTCACTATTCTTGTGTTTCAGTTTCCTCATCAAAAGGTGAAATATCAGGTGCCTCTATTGATCTCAGGATCTTTTAAGCAGAAATGGAAGAGTCTTGGTGAAAACAGCTTGTATTCTGAAAGAAAATTGTAATGTAAATACAGGCACTAAAAACATTTATTCATCTTTACAGATGCTAATCTGACCAGACATTTTTCTCAAAATGTGAAAATAGTATGGATTTTCTTAGCTCATTTAATATTGAAAAGACTAGAAAAACAAGTAATGATGCTCTAGAAGAATCTATGATCATATAATTACAGTTGTCCTTCAGTATCTATGGGAGATTGGTTCCAGGACCCCCCATGGATATCAAAATCTGTGGATCCTCAAGTCTCTTATATAAAATAGTGCAGTGTTTGCACGTAATTTACATATACCCTCCCATATACTTTGAATCATCTCTTGATTATTTATATTACTACAATGTGAATGCTATGTAAGTAGTTATTATACCGTATTGTTTAGGAAATACTGACAAGAAAACTAATCTGTACATGTTCAGTACAAACACAACAATCCATTTTGTTTTCTGAGTATTTTGATCTGTGATTGACTGAATCCACAGATGCTGGAATCCATGAATACCCATGCGGGGCTGACTATAATGTTGTCTATGTGTGTAGCAATTTTGTAAATCTCAACCAAGGACATGTATAGTCCTTGAATCTTGGTTGGAGTCATGGGGACTTTTCTTAAAATACTTGGACCATCTTCTCAAGATCTTGACTCCTACCCCCACTTGCACACGTGCACATACTTGTGCACACTCACACACAATACCCTTCCTTAACTGCTGCTCACCAGCTTGCTTCCTGTTGCATTGAGAGCATTCAGCTTGTAGACCAAGAACTTCTACCATTTTTTTCCACTTTTACCCAAAAACCCAGTTTAGACATGCCCATTCTTTTCACTCTTCAGAGTCATCTCACCACTTCCAAAAATTATTTCCTGATTGTTCCCTCTGCCTCTGTTCTTTTTTTTTTTTTTCTGATGATCAGTTTAAAGTACCTGTATGTTCATTCTTAAGTGCAAATCTGACCATCTACACCCCTTCTTAATATCCCTTCTTTTATGGATACCTATTTCAAACTTTATTAAAGGAGTGGAAGCTTCCCCCTCCTCACCTCGCCACTTGAAGTTTGCAGTTAAAATGGAGTTTATCTGTTTAATGCAAAGATAGATGTGATGTAGAATTCTTGGGGACACCTACTTACCCCTCTTCAGAGTGGCCCTGAACAGCTCTGTGAACCCAGGAATCTGAAGAACTCAGTACAGAAAACCATCAGCCTACAGAAAGTAGATCAAACTCTATGCTTGATATTCCTGATCTGGCTCCTGGTCAAATTCTCGTCTTCAAATTCCTCCTTACTATAGTGTTCCTTCAGATTTGTAAATCTTTACCATGACATCATATTTTACACATCTGAGCCTTTGTACCACTGTTCCTCTTCTCATGAACTGCCCTTTTCTCTTAATGACACAGCTCAGATTTCTCGTAAGGGAAGCTTCATATTTGTTGTTGGCACTGTTGTTCCTCAGACATCCCACGTACTGTAATCATTTGTTTGTGCTTGTCTCCTCTTTAGATTCTGAAATTCCTAGGACAAAGGCTGCATCTTGTCTTCTTATTCCTAATATTTTACACAGTATCTGGTTACATAGTAGGCATTCAGTCATACAATTTAAAAGAACAGGTTGACTTTGTGATCTTTTTCATATGTTTTATTTTCCCTCTCCCCCTACTGGCAGCTTCTTCCTACTTGTTAAAATAGTGAATACAGCACTTGCCCATTAAGTGGAGGGAAGAGGTGTGGGAGTTGAGTAGTTGGAACTTCAAGTGTCAAAACATGATAATCTCATTTGCAAAGTTACATTATATCAGAGCTTGAACCTCAGAGATACTTAATTGTAAGTAACACTTGTGGAACATTTGATACCTATGTTTTTTTTCCCTGAAGTATCCTATCAAAATTAAATGTGTTGCAGTTGAGATTTGTGAGGTTTTAGCTATTTGGAGACTTTAGGGATGTGTTTAGTGTTCTAATTCTAATAGTATTGATGAACATAAATGTTTCACTGTAGAAAGAGAAATTTGAGAGCTGTTGTGAATGATATTTGATGTCTATTGGGTGATAATTTTTGGTGACTAAACATGCGCAAGAGCTTAGTGAGAAATACATGAGTACAGAAAATATTTTGAAAATTATGACAAGTTTAATTGATTATAGATTATCTTATCGAGCAGTTTTTGGTTGTGTTCTGTTTTTCACTGTCAGAGAAGCAGAAAGTGGTCAGTGGACTTTAGAATGTAGGCTCTTGTAGGAGGCCATATGTTGGAGATTGCTGTCCAGGTGCATTGTGATGTGGCTGAGAATGGGTGCAGGCTTGCAGGGACAAACTAATATGATAGATCTTGAGAGAGCATTTTAGGAAAGACCTCTAAGCTTTAGGTTCCCTGACCCAAAGAGTAAAAAGTGATTCTTAATATCCATAGCTGTAGAGGAAAGTAAATACACTTCCCACGTCAAATTTATAATTGAATATTTAGGCATTTCAAGTGTATTTAATTTAGAACAAAATGAAATCATATATTCATTAATGAAATGTAAAACCAGATGGCCTCTGAAAAGTTTTTCCCTTTACTCACTTTCAGACTTTAAGGCAAGGAAGAGTAGTTTTCTTTGTTTTTTAATTTATATTTTAATTGTCCCTTTCTGTTTTTCCAAAAGCTTTATTTGTTGAAAGTGAGTCACGTTGTAGACATTTGAAAAATTAGAATTACTATGATGTTTATTCTATTAGTAAGTCTTCCTAGAGTAGCAAGATGGAAAAGCATCTCTGAATTCCTACATAGTAAGTATTTAATAAATGTTTTTTTGGGCCAGGCGCGGTGGTTCATGCCTGTAATCCCAGCAATTTGGGAGGCCAAGGTAGGTGGATCACCTAAAGTCAGGAGTTTGAGACCAGCCTGACCAATATGGTGAAACCCTGTCTCTACTAAAAATACAAAATTAGCCGGGGGTGGTGGCGCATGCCTGTAATCCCATCTACTCGGAAGGCTGAGGCAGGAGAATCGCTTGAACTCAGTAGGTGGAGGTTGCAGTGAGCCAAGATTGTGTCATTGCACTCCAGCTTGGGCAACAAGAATGAAACTCTGTCTCAAAAAGAAAATAAATATATTAATAAATGCTTTTTGATTTAATGAAGGTGCCATTGTCCTATGAAAAGGAAAATAATATCAAAATATATAAAACTTAGCTTTTAATAATGATATGGAAGATATTTCTCTTAATTAACCTAAGTCAGAAACTAAAATATGTTCTAAAATGCTAACATCAAATATTTGAGACCAGTTAAAGGAGACAGAAGGAAGTTATGGAGAAGGAAGCAGTAGCCAGAAAATAAGGGCACGAGAATATTTTCTAAATTTATGAGAATAAAAATGTTTACAAAATTGCTATTATTATCATCTGGAAAAAAATATGCATTGTAGCCTGAAAAAATGAACATTCCCTTTCCATACCACGCAGGAACCTTCTTTACTGCATTCCTAAGAGGACTAGTCTAGCACCTAACTGGATACTTGTGGTAATAATTGGGAATTCACTGATTTGGTACATCACTGTGGGAGTCCAGTAGTTGGAACTTCAAGTGTCAAAACATGATAATCTTATTTGGAAAGTTACACTATGTTAGAGCTTGAACCTCAGAGATACTTAATTATAATTAACACTTGTAGAAATTTGATATTTACTTTTTTTTCCCCCTAAAGTATCCTACCAAAATTAAATGTGTTGCCGTTGAGAGTTGCAGAGAGAGTTTTAGCTATTTGGAGACTTTACGGATATGTTTAGTGTTCTAATTCCAATAGTATTGATGAACATAAATATTTTACTGTAGAAAGAGAAGTTTGAGAGCAAGTTGAGCAAGAATCTGTCACTCTAGGTATTCTACTCTTTATTAAAGAATTTTAGATTCATTTATAACTTATTGGTCCCTTAAATATTAAAGTTTGGTGTTTGGTATCTTAAACATGATCATATCCTTATAGAGCTCTCTTCTAATTGCCTGGATACTGCACATCTATTAATACAGTCCCAAAGCACACTTGCTTTTTTGATAGTAAGAGCATATGATTTAATCACATTGAAGTTACAGTCTGCAAAAGTTTTTGTCTTTTTTCCAGGCAGGCAGCTGATAAATGAGTCTCTTCTATCCTTCACTTTGTGACTGTGATTTTCTAAATAAATGTTGGAGATTTTAACTTATAATTTATTAATTTACATCTTGTAACTTCAAGTTCCTCCTTTAAGTCTAAGGAAATTTATGGAAATCTTTTTCCATACCATCGAGTGGCTTATTTCTTTTTAACTTTTTTTCCCTTAAGTTCAGGAGTGCATGTACAGGTTTGTTGCATAGGCAACCCTGGGTCATGGGAGTTTGTTGTACAGGTTATTTCATCACCCAGGTATTAAGCGTAGTACCCATTAGTGATTTTTCCTGATCGTCTCCCTCCTCCCACCCTCCACCCTCCGATAGGCCTCAAGTGTCTTGTTCTCCTCTCTGTGTCCATGTGTTCTCGTCATTTAACTCCCACTTATAAGTGAGAACATGCAGTATTTGGTTTTCTGTTCCTGTGTTAGTTTGCTATGGATAATGGCCTCCAGCTCCATCCATGTCCCTGCAAAAACATGATCTCATTCTCTTATATGGCTGCATGGTGTTCCATGGTGTATATATAACAGTTTTTTTTTTTTTTTTTATCCAGTCTATTATTGATGGGCATTTAGGTTGATTCCATGTCTTTGCTATTGTGAATAGTGCTGCAGTGAACATATGTGTACATGTGCCTTTATAATAGAACCATTTTTTTTCCTTTGCTATATACCCAGTAATGGAGTTGCTGGTTGAATAGTATTTCTGTCTCGAGGTCTTTGAGGAATCACTACACTGTCTTCCACAATGGTTGAACTAATTTACATTCCCACCAACAGCATATAAGTGTTCCTTTTTCTCCACAACCTCACTAACATCTGCTATTTTTTCACTTTTTAATAATAGCCATCCTGACTGGTGTGAGATGGTATGTCATTGTGGTTTTGATTTGCATTTCTTTAAAGATCAGTGATGTTGAGCTTTATTTCACATGTTTGTTGGCTGCATGTATGTCTTCTTTTGTAAAGTGTCTGTTCATGTCCTTTGCCCACTTTTTCATGGGAAAATTTGGGTTTTTTTCCTGTAAATTTAAGATCCTTATAGATGCTGGATACTAGACTTTTGTCAGATGCATAAATTGCAAATTTTTTTCTCCCATTCTGTAGGTTGTCTGTTTTCTCTGTTGATAGTTTATTCTGCTGTGAAGAATCTCTTTAGTTTAATTAGATCCGATTTATGAATTTTTGCTATGAACTGAGTCTGATATGAGCATGTTTAATTTTAACTCCCAGGTCTTTTTGTTTGTTGGTTTGTTTGTTTGTTTTTGGAGATGGAGTCTCACGCTGTCACCTGTCTGGAGTACAGTGGTGCAATCTTGCGTCACTGCAACCTCTGCCTCCCGGGTTCAAGCAATTCTCCTGCCTCAGCCTCCTGAGTAGCTGGGACTACAGGCATGCACCACCACTCCCAGCTAATTTTTGTGTTTTTAGTAGAGACCGGGTTTCACCATGTTGTCCAGGGTGGTCTCTATCTCTTGATCTCGTGATCTGCCCACCTCGGCCTCCCAAAGTGATGGGATTGCAGGCATGAGCCACCACGTCCGGCCCCAGGTCATACTTTTATTCAAAATGAGAAAATAAGATTGACTTCACTGGAGCGCTTATGTCTTGTTCTATATTTAAGTTTATATTCTTGAGATTATTACATCTTTTTGATAATACCACAATTGAAATCCATGTTGTTGAATCCTTCAACCCCTTGAGGACTGAGAATTCCCTTTAATGATATGTCTGAATCATTTAAATTCTTTTAAATTAAGAGTTCAATTTAGAAATATTATATTTGATACATTTTTTAAAGCTGGATAAATTAACTTATTAAACAAAATTACCTCTTCTTCAAAAAAAGGCATCACTTCCCCCACCAGATGTGTAATTTAGGAATTGTTTTCTATTGGAGTGGTTCATGCTTATATATTTTAGTTGCTCTAATGCAAGGTGTTTCCTAAAAAGTTTAAGGAAAGTATAACTTTATTTTCATGTATGATAGTAAATAATACAGTCGATGTGAGACAAAACAAAAGATTTAAAAGACTGTAAATAGGGGGTGCATTTGTGCTATGCTTGTTTTTGTTCCCATTTCAGTGCTCAATTACTGTAGCTTTTAATAAATAAAATTATCAGTTGCTAACATTTAAATCAAACAGTTCCATAAGTGGAAGTATTGCTTATTTGTTAGAGTTGTGTTTTTTTAAACTTAACATTACTGAGGGGTTTTAAGGACTGCTAATTATAGATTGTACTAAGCAAAGTATAAAGTAATAGAAGGTTACTAAGTTGAGGCTAGAATTCAATTGCCAATATAGTTAAAATGGTATCATTAGTGGAACATCTTCATCTAGGACCTTTTTTTTTTTTAAGACAGGGTTTCACTCCTGTTGGCCAGGCTGCAGTACAGTGGCTTGATTGAGGCTCACTGCAGCCTCAACTTCCTGGGCTCAGGTGATCCTCCCACCTCAGCTTCCAGCGTAGCTGAGACCACAGGTGCATGCCATCATCCCTGGCTAATTTTTTGTATTTTTTGTAGAGATGGGGTTTTGCCATGTTGCCCAGGCTGTTCACAAACTCCTGGCCTCAAGCGATCCACCTGCCTCGGCCTCCCAAAGTGCTGGAATTATGGGAATGAGCTGCCACACCTGGCCTATCCAGAATCTTTAGATTACCAACTTCTGTCCTCCAGGTTTTCATGCACTTGGAAATTTCTGCGTATTTTTAGAGGTAAGACCCGTCCTCACCTTCTTCCTAATCCTTGATATATTATGAACACAGATATATATCCAATTAACTAGTTCCCTGAGTTACAAATATACTTAAATATACTTTAACTTATTATGGAAGCCTTACAAAAACTGTGGATAAATAACATATATTTATCTTAATGAATAACTGATGCTGAAAATAATGTGAATGTCAAATTAGTTCTGTTTTTTTCTAACCCTCACCTTTGAAAAGCCTGAGCCTCTGAGAGATGAGATGACTGCTCTAAAGTGAAGCCAAGTGAAGCTACGTACTACCCTAAAAAAATCTGTAAATCACAATTTTATTTTTTAATCTTTTCCCATAACTTATTACATTTTTATTGAACAAATACAGGAAACAGTTTTAAATTACTCATTGCTCTTGAATACATTGGTGATTATTTTCCTCCTCTGAAATTCTGTTTTCCTTAAAGGCAGTCGATTTTTGACCTATTCTAAATGACGCTTATTATTTTTAGTAACATCATAACTTCAGTGGCCACAGTGAGCCCTCATTCTGCAGCATATGCCTACTTTTCATATCAGGCCTGCCTTTTGTTCATTATTTATAATTTAATGAAAAGAAAGTACTACTCTTTCCATAGTTTTGTAATGGAATTGCTGTCAAAAAAGTAGTGGATGCACTATGTTATAAAGATTTCATTGTGGAAACATGAAATGGCAGTTAACTATATAACAGGCAAAATAAAAACAGGAAATGTAAACATTTCCTGGAACAGGGCAGAGTATGAGTAAATAAGGTATCAAATATAATTGGATACCTGACCAAATGTTTTTAAATGTCTTAAGAAATGTCACTGGAAAGACTGGAGTACTTGGACTTGTCTCTTATTCTTATTTTGATTCCAAACACTGTGCTTGGCACATGGTAGGTAATTAACAAATGTATGCTGGATGAATAATGATTATCATTTAATTAGTGACTAAGAGAGTTGGGAAAGGGCTATCAATTTCAAATTGGTTCCTTTAAAACATTTTTACATAAGATTTGAGAGACAAGTAAAAAAGCACCATATGATTATGCTTTACTAAGAGCTACTTCCATTCCTACATTGACCATATGGATTCATATTTGGCCTATATAATTACATTAGAATAAACAAAGCACCAAAAGTTGGAAAAGGAAGTGGTAGTAGGAGAGGGTTTTAAGCTGTGTATTTTCTGGGAAAAAAAAGTCATATTTTCTTTTTTAAAAATATCATAAACAATACTGTAATCGGTTGGGAATTGAATGTGCTTTGTGTCAGAGAAAGGTCTTTGTATACAATACATTATGTTTTGTATACCAATACATTACATTACACAGAAGGGAGTGCCTGGCTTTGGGGAACATATCTACGTAAACTCTTAACATAGCACTGATGCTGCCATACAGTAGGTAATATCAAGACAAATCAGGCCCGTTATTAACAACCTTGAGGAAATGTCTTGGGAAATATTTAAATAATTTTTCTTTAATTATAATAAGGAATATACAGTCTCTGTGAAGTCATTCCAAACTCTTCGAGGCAAATCTAGTCTCCTCCCACCCCTATTTTTTAATGTTTCTAAACATTAAAAATATAGTTATATATAATCTATTAGAAAACTGGCCGGGTGTAGTGACTCATGCCTGTAATCGCAGCACTTTGGGAGGCCAAGGTGGGAAGATCACCTGAGGTCAGGAGTTTGAGACCAGCCTAGCCAATATGGCAAAACCCTCTCTACTAAAAATACAAAAATTAGCCAGGTGTGGTGGCAGGTGCCTGTAATCCCAGCTACTCAGGAGGCTGAGGCAGGAGAATCTGTTGAACCTGGGAGGCAGAGGTTGCAGTGAGTTGAGGTCACATCACTGCATTCCAGCCTGGGTGACAGAGAGAGACTCTGTCTCAAGAAAAAAAAAAAAAGAAGAAAATATATATATATATATATAAAAATTATATATATATTAGAAAACTAATTACATTGTTTTCTTAAAATGTTTTAAGCATCTCTCTTCCTCAGGGACAAGAATCTTGAATCATTAGTGCATACCAGGTACTTAATAGATATTTAAATGAATAATGAGCTACTATTGCCTAAAAATATTAGATATCATGTAATATCAGGCCTACAGTTGATAGAAAAAAGTATTCTCAACTACTCAGAATAATTTACCAATGGAGAAAACTGTTAGTTTTCCCTTCTTTTTCTTTGCTTTATAAAATTTAAATGACATTAAGAGTTAGGTTTCTTGGAAAATTGAAAAGAGTATCTGTGGGAACAGTGAGCTCTGGGTGTAATTGCAGGATAATTTGAAAAGTTTAAAGAATATTTTCCATAGGTATATGTTTATTTAGGCTCTATGTCTCCTCTTGAGATGACTTTAGCAGTATATATTTCCCTGGAACACCATTCACTCTAGGTTTTCTAACTTATTGGTTTAAAATACATGACTCTGTAAATATTCTCTGTATCTGTAGGTACAGCATCTCTGTGTACACTAAGTTAGTTTATGTATTTTTTTTTAAATTGCCTTAGTTTTGCTGTTTACTAGATTATTTTCCAAGGAACCTACTCTTAGATTTATTAAGCCTACTATATATATTTTTGTTATTAATTACTTCTCTTATTTCAAAAAATTACTTTTCCTTTCTCTTCTTAAATTTGCTTTGTTTTCCTACATTAGTGAGTTGGAATACTTTAATTATTTTTATTTTGTTTTGTTTTGTCAACAAAAGAGTTTTAAGACTCTAGTTATACTGTAGCTATAGCCAATGCATTTTGAGAGGTGTTTACATATTAACAATTATTTTCAGAAATTCCTTATTTCAAAGCTTTGCTTTCTTTGAACAAAGAGTTATTTAGAAAAAGAAAGAAATAAAAATCTCTTCAACCTATTCTCCACTTGACTAGCTTTATTATTTGCAGTATTCTGTTTTTTACTTCTTGTAATACTTCTTTATATTCTGTTGTGGAATTATGTCATCTAAAAATAGTTTCCTTAACTTCTCAATTTTAGCCTGTTTTACAAGTTAATCATTTATCTGTTGTTTCAATGAATACCTAAGAAAACTGTCTTTGTCACGATAAGGCACATGAGGTCTAAGATTTATTTCTAGAACAGTAAGCAAATCATTTCTGAAAATGTGTTCTTCTACTATTAAGTAACATGTTTATTTTTGTCTTTTAGTTGAAGTCCCCCCACCCCGCCAATAGATACTATTCTGATTTGTTCTCCTATTCACACATTCCTGAAGGAGGACTGATTCATCTGTACCCACAAAATTATAATTTTCTCAAAGTATTCAAAACATTTTTTTTTTTTTTTTTGAGACAGAGGTTTTCACTCTTGTTGCCCAGGCTGGAGTGCAATGGCATGATCTTGGCTCACTGCAACCTCCACCTGCCGGGTTCAAGAGATTCTCCTGCCTCAGCCTGCCGAGTAGCTGGGATTTTAGGCATGCACCACCACTCCCAGCTAATTTTTTTGTATTTTTAGTAGAGATGGGGTTTCTCCATGTTGGTCAGGCTGGTCTTGAACTCCTGACCTCAGGTGATCCACCTGCTTCGGCCTCCCAAAGTGCTAGGATTACGGGTGTGAGCCACCGCGCCCAGCCCAAAATATTATCTTAATGGAGCATTTAGACTGTTACCACCGACTAACATTTTTCTATTGAAAATATTGCTTAAGAGATCAGGTCATGCCCACCCCCACCCCACACCCTTTGTATTTCTCTTTTACTTCTCATGGCCTCTAGTTCAGATTTATAGTTTGGTAATGTCTGATTTTCTTTTTTAGTGCTGCAGCCCATCTGGTTGGGAAACAGCTCTATCCCTTTGTACCTCTCCCTCTCCCCATGAGTGAAGCCAGGGTCCGCTGCCCCTAAGCATTCTGTTTGCTGAGTATGTATATATTTCTTTTCCGCAGCTTTGCTGCCTTTGGCTGCTTTGTGGTTAAATAAGACATCCCCATGTTTTCTAAAGCCTCCTTTACCTTTAGTCCTTGATGCTGGGGACCTTTTGGTTGGGAAGACAGCTTCCTTATGTCAGGGTGAGCCTGCTACACAAGTATGTAGCTCAGACAGTGACCTACTGTTGAGTTTCTGTTTAGTGTTTCTATGTCTCCCTCAAATGGTACACATGTGGAGGGCTTCAATTTCAGTCTCCTACTCTCCTGTTAGTTTTGTCTACCCCAACCCATGCCCTCCAAATAAGAGGTGATGGAGCAGTCTTTACTTACTTTGTGTAGCACTCCACAACTGACTTTAGAAGAGGGACTGTGATTGGGCTCTTCGTGACGACTTTTAATGTGGATTTATCTGCATTTTCTCTAGAAATTCTTTAAACTTTCTGCCTCTCAGCTGGCACTATTCCATGGTATTTTAGTGCTAATGGGGGATCTTTTCTAATTTTTGTTTTTCTTTGACTGTTTAAATCATTTACTGGAAAGAGGGCTTAGATATCTGCTCATATGTTCCTGCTAGTCTACAAGTCCTCCAGCCTGATTTTGTTCATGAACATGATGGAAATAAGCTTCTTAAATGCCTTTAATATTGGATACTGCTTTCAAGGAAATTTAAAATAGCAAGCAGGCTTTCAAGAAGAGAGAATAAATTATCAACCAGTCTCGCAAGAACAAAAATAAGCCAAATCATATAAAACAAGTTTGGAGTAAACTTGTTTTTACATTTCAAATTCAAGTTGAACTCTTCAAGTGAAACTTCAGAGATATAAAAATCTTTAACTGATAAAGATTCCAAACATTAATATATGGAAATGTGTGAGCTCACTGAAAATTTTACATAAATTTTACTAGAAGAGGTGACTGACCAGTTGCTTTTATAAGATTCTCAAAAAGATCTCAAATCTTAGGGACTAATACTGTAAGTATATGGGGAAATTAAGACAAAGATTTACCATCTTTTGAGTTTCTAGTTTGGATAATACACTTAATTTCACAAGAAATTGCTTTAGCACAAATATGAAAATCTTAAACATGACAACTCTCCTTTTGAAGTACAAAGGGAGACTAAAGTGCATAACTCAAACTGGAAATGTAGAAAATTGAATTTGCTATGATTTGAAGTCCTTTCAGAATAGCCAACAGATCTTAAACAAGAGTTTGTATTGCATAGTTTCTTTGAGATATATATTGAAGGAGAAAGGAGGAGGGAGTTTTAAAAGACAAGTGGAAAGCCATTTCTGTGTGGGTTTTTTTTCCCTATGGCTTCCATTTCAGTGTCTGTATTTAAGGGATCACAAAAGGAACTGAAAAGATAGGCCATAATGGCAACTCTGTACCGGTATGATTTTGGATGTGGAAAGAGTTCAGCAATTTCCCTGTTAACCTATATCGCTGTGGAAGTCATTCATTATGCAGTTAGGTGTTAGCAGAATAAATAAAGTTCACAGCTCTAGGAACCAAATTTAACTTTATCACTCTTCTGATTTAGAATATTTTCATATGCTTTCGTATGTCCTACAGACAATTAAAAGATAGAATCAATACTTGGTGATCGATAGGTTATTTTTTAAACGGGAAGAAAGAATTAAACATCCGTGGTTTCTTCTTAAGTAACTGGATGGATGGTAGTACCCCTCACACCAATGGGGAGTATAGATGACAGGTTTGGAGTGAGAGACGATGAATTCCATTTTGGAGAAGTTGAGTTTGAAGTGCCTGTGGTACATACAGGTACAGATGACTAGGAGACAATTGAAAATCCGAATTGTGAACTCTGCTGAAGGTTAGAAGTACAGGTCTGAGATTGAATTGCTACTTGAGTTCATGGGAATAAAATAGGTCATTCTGCAAATGGTTATTTAGTATCTTCCTGGCCATTTCTTGGGTCACCTTGCCGACTTTTCATTCTCTTTACAATCTCTAAATTCTCATGTTTTTAAGGCTGCAATCTTAGGCCAGCTTTTCTTGGGTCACCTTGCTAACTTTTCATTCTCTTTACAGTCTCTAAATTTGTGTTTTTAAAGCCCCAATCTCAAGCTGGCTTCTCTGTTTTGGTGGGAACTGGTAGAAGACATCCATTTGTAAACAACCCAAATGACTAGCATTGAGCAGGACTCCCCAGCATACTTCTCTGAATTACATTTTGAGTTCTCTGAAGGATCAATATCCCAAACTAGGAAACTCTAGCTTTCTCATTTATTTTTATCATCTAATTATTTTTCTTTCCTTTAAGTATAAGGGATAGAGACTTGATTGATTTTTATGTACACCAAGTTAAAAATTAATTAGGCATCTTTGCCATTTAATCTGTTTATATGTCTTGAATCTTTTCCAGTCATCGAAAAGTTGCTGAGCATGCGCAGCTTTACTTACTAGCTTATAGCATGAAGAAGAGTAAAATAGGAGTGGGTAAATTCACAGTGGTAAGTAGGCAGTGTTTCCAATTAATCTCAAAGTTTGGGATTAATTTAGCATGAATTCTGTTCTTTGGTGTCTTCCTGCTTTTTGACGTGGTAACCTGCCATAACAAAAGGAAACAGCAGGGAACTTGGTTCCAATTAAAACAGTCTTCTTCCACCAAAGAACGAACTGTCAGCAAACAATCTCAAATTCAAAGTGATAAGTGTTTTAGAATGAAACAAGGATAAAGAGACAAAGCTATTAAATTTTAACATCTGCTAGAACACAAAGTGCATGCCAGTTGAATTAAGTTGGGCATTTAATAAGATACAATTTGCACATCAGAAATCAAATAGATGCCTCAAGGCATGGTGTATATGTTTGAGCGAGGGGAACTTCTAGCGAAACTGAATACGCTGGTATAAATGTCTGCGTGAATATTTTTTTATCCACTCACTTTTGGTGTGTATTCCAGCTATGAGTTATTCAACCAGGCTCACTAAGTTGGAGTCTGATTAATAACGTTTAAGGTTGCATCTGATTAACAGTATTTGAAGTTTGAATTTGTTCTAAGATGATTCAAGTGCAATAACATTTTCTATATCAAAATGAATCTCCATCCAGATAGGGAAGAAATCTCAAATTTCTGTTCCTATGCTGACTGAGATGCCCTGGATGAGCCTGAACTCAGAGCCCACCAACTTGGATCTTTATATTAAATAGTCAGTGGGGTTGACTTCTAGGACTAGAGATCAAAATGTTCTACACCTCTTGATATAGGTCAGTGGCTGATATAATGTGCTTCCAGCGACTTTCTTTGAACTAAAATAGTACATATACCTAGTTGGTTTGTCACAATGGAAAAAAACAGAAATCTGACAACAGATTTCTCTCATATTTTTTGTGTATGTTTCTGAATGGAGCTAAAATACATAATTTTACTCATCCTTGGTGAAGATGCTTTTATAAAAGAGGACGTGTTTAAGAAAATTAAGAAGTCTTGTAGCTAGCCGTGATAGAATTATTTTAAACAGAATTAGTATTGGGGTGTGAAGATCTACTGAAGGGTGATAAGTAAGTATGGAAGAGATGGTGTTCAGCATTGGGCTTCAGTATGAAGAATAGGTAGGAGATGAGCAAAGATTAGAGGCAAGAAGTTCGTTCAATAGGCTGTTGCAGTAATCCAGCAATGAGATGGTGACAGCATGAGCCATGGTAGTAAAAGTAAGGACATGGATAATTTATGGGTTCTACAGACAATAAGAAGATAGAACCGATAGGTTATTTTTTAAACGGGAAGAAAGAATTAAACATCCATGGTTTCTTCTTGAGTAACTGGGTGGATGGTAGTACCCCTCACACCAATGGGGAGTATAGATGACAGTTTTGGAGTGAAAGACTATGAATTCCATTTTGGAGAAGTTGAGTTTGAAGTGACTGTGGGAGATACAGGTACAGATGACGAGGAGACAATTGAAAATCCAAATTGTGAACTCTGCTGAAGGTTAGAAGTACAGGTCTGAGATTGAATTGCTACTTGAGTTCATGAGAATAAAATAGGTCATTCAGTAAATTGTTATCTCGATATCTTCCTGTCTATTTCTTGGGTCACCTTGCTGACTTTTCATTCTCTTTACAATCTCTAAATTCTCGTGTTTTTAAGGCCCTAATCTTAGGCCAGCTTATCTTGAGTCAACTTGTTGACTTTTCATTCTCTTTACAATCTCTAAACTCTAGTGTTTTTAAGGCCCCAATCTCAGGCTGGCTTCTCCAACTGTACTCTTTCTTGGGATGATCTTATCCAGTCATGGGGCACTAAATACCATTGGTAGGTTAACACAGTTCACAGTTACTCCAGCTTAGACCCCTTACTGATTTCCTGACTTGTACACTCAACTGCCTGCCTAATATACCTGCTTTGATGATAATGTATATCTCAGACTGAGCTTGTTCAAAATAGAAGTCTTAATTTTTCTATCAGTCATATTATTCCCATTTACCCATCTCAACAAATAGCACCATATCAACCTTTTAGCTCAAGAAAAAACTCTAGGCATCATCCTGCTTTCTTTCCTTTCATGTACTTTCTCACATCTAATCCATTACCACATTGTTCTGTTTCTACCTCTAAAATGTGTCCTAAATTTATCCATTTCTCTGCCACTGCTATTCTCTAGTTCAGGACATTATATCCTTTCTCTTGGATTACTGCAGTCTCTAAACTTCATGCATCTACTTTTTATTCTTTTAATTCATTGTCTATACAGCTACCAGAGTGATCTTTTAAAAGTCCAAATCAGTTCATGTCACTGCTTTATATATAATGTAATAATGGCTTCCCACTGGATTTAGATAATAATCTTAACACTTTACCCCTTCCTGGCCTTTATATACTTCTAACCTCACCTTGAAACACTCCTCTTGTTTACTGAGAACCAACTAGAACAGTTTCTTTTCTCCTCAGCTATACCATGCTAATTTTTGCTTCAGTGCCTTTTGTACTTTTGTTCCCTCCAGCTGGATCGTTCTTCCAGGTCATTCTGTCATTGGCTTTTTCATTCAGTTCAGATAGATATCAACAAATCAAGAGAGTCTTTCCTTACCTGCTCTATCTAAATAGTTCTGTTTTAGTCCTCTCTGTCTCATCACTGAGATTTATCTCCCTCATAGCACTTATCAGTCTGAAATTGTTTGTTTGGCTAGTTTGTATAGATAAACTTCACTGATGAAGGAATCCAGACTATCTTGTTCACCCCTACAACCCTAGAACCTAGAACAGTATGTTAAAGATAAATAAATAAATAGATGAAAGAATGTTGAAGAGAAGAGGGTCCAGTCCAGCCCTGAGGTGACCAGAATTTAGGGAATAAGCCGAGGCAGAAGGAGGGACGTTACGAAGGAGCGGTGAGACATAGAGAAAAACTAAGAACAAGGTGTCGCTAAAGTGAGAGTGTCCTAACACAGGTCTAAATGAAAGGATAGTTCAGAAGAGGGCACTGCAGCTGGCTGAAAGAGAACAAGAAAGGCCGTAAAGTGGAGGTGAATATTTAATTGAGCCGTGAAAGATAGGGAAATTCTGTATGAAGCAGTAAATGGAGGCACAGAGGCATAGAGGCAGAAGATACATACCTGTTTGGGGAATAGAGAGTCATCCCGTTTGTCTTTCACATATCTCATTTAATACTTCTCATTTAATCTTTTTAGTGTTAATGTTGTCACTAGATTAAAAAACAAAGTCTCCATCAGGATCACACAGTAAACAGAAGAATATGGATTTAAATGGAGATCTATCTGACTACAGAGACTACTTACGGCAACTTAAGTCATTGAGATTCCTTATGGGCACCTCATATTCACCCTGCACATAACAGTATGCCAATGTTGGAATGAGGTGTGAATAAGCAAGGCAACAATAGAAACAGATATGCTTACCTTGATTATTCCTTTGGTAGTTTCAAGGAAAATTGAGTTTGAGAATAAAGTAACTCTTCCCATGTCAGCACTTTATCTGTCCTGAAACATGAGAAATTGCAAATGTTCAAGCCATGCAGTTTTCATCTAGTCAGATGGTTGAGAAGTCCAGGCTACCCATAACTGTAATGAATACCTCCTCTTTATCTTCTTAATGTTCTGCTCTGCCAAATGATCTATAAAGATTACTCAGTGTACCTTTCAGATTGAGGTACAGCAGACTTTCAGAACATTACATTTAATTACAAAAACCCAACTAATAAAACAATAAGCTCATGTTAGTTTCAGGTGTTGATTTGTTTTTAATGTAGTCAATAATATTTACATATAACAATTGGCAACTTAAGAGAGTTATAATAGATTATTCACACATTTGTGTGTATACACACATATATATACTCTTTAAACTATAGTAAAATCATTTATGCATACTAAGTCAGATTTGAGAGTCCCAAAATTTTCAAATTGTATATGACTGGTCTGTATTTTCTAGGACTGTCCTTTCTGGTTTAAGTGAAATTAAAAATTTAATTAATGGTATTAGTCTCTTTTAATTTTCTATTATTTCATGATTAAGAAATTAGTTTCCAGCCAGGTGCTGTAGCTCATGCTTATAATCCCAGCACTTTGGGAGGCTGAGGCGGGTGGTTCACCCGAAGTCAGGAGTTCAAAACCAGCCTAGTCAACATGGTGAAACCCCGTCTCTACTAAAAATACAAAACTTAGCCAGGCATGGTGGCACGTGCCTATAGTCCCAGCTACTTGGAAGGCTGAGGCAGGAGAATCACTTGAACCCAGGAGGTGGAGGTTGCAGTGAGCCGAGATCGTGCCATTGCACTCTAGCCTGGGCGACAGAGTGAGAATCTGTCTCAGAGAAAAAAAAAAAAAAAAGATTAATTTTCCCCATTCCCCCACCCACCCCCAAAAGACTCCATCGGAGTTTTATTTTACAAATGCATCTGCTCATCTACTTCTTTTTAAGTGCATAAACTCGTTTTACAAGCCTGAGTTTAAATCTTAACTCCTCAATTCTTTTTCTGACATAGAAATATACAGGTGCATTGTGAAATAGCTAATAGTGACTATTTTCTAGGGCTGTAGCTCAATATTTATAAGCATAATGATACTGCTGAAGTTTGACACGTCAGTATAGTTCTTTTGTTATCCTAAGTCATAAAGGCAGAATTTGGGAAAATTCACAGCTTTTCAGATATGCAGAAGAGGAAAAATTGAGAGGAAGCATCCTAAAATTTCTTTAGCCAATTTTAATCAAGTTGAGTTTGAAACTTACAGGATTATGCTTCAAAGCTTGTAATGATCATCACAAATAGCCTTATTCAAAATGACACACTAATTTCTACCACATCTGTACTCTTCTTATTGTAAGATGCTGCATATACCTATGCTTGACCAAATGGACTTCCTGCTATTTTAAGATATCTTTCTGTGTTTTAAGTCTTTTTACAAATTTTCTCAAGCATTTTCCTTTATCTAGGATGTTCTTCTTTCACTGCAAGTGAAGAAATTCTAAAAATTCTTAAAGCACGGTACCAAAAGCCCTTCATTTGGATGACCCACCTTCCTATGAGTCCCCATAGTTGCATGTCTGATGCCATTTATTTTATTGTAACTCTATGATCTGCTTCTAAATTAGATAAAAACTCTCAGAGAGGACTATGACCAATTGTCATTCTGTTTCCCATGGCACCTAGTGCAGTACTCAGCTCACAGGCTCGGTAAGTAATGAGTTGAACTACGTTTTTTTGAGGCAAAGTCTCCCTCTGTCGCCTAGGGTGGAGTACAGTGGTGCGATCTTTGCTCACTGCAACCTCTGCCTGCTGGGTTCAAGTGATTTTCCTGTCTCAGTCTCCCAAGTAGCTGGGACTACAGGCCCATGCCACCATGCCTGGCTAATTTTTAGTAGAAACAAGGTTTCACCATGTTGGCCAGGCTGGTCGCGAACTCCTGGCCTCAAGTGATCCCGCTTGCCTTGGCCTCACAAAGTGCTAGGATTACAGGCGTGAACCACCATGCCCGGCCCCTATTTTTGAAAATATATGTAAAAAAATATATCACAAAAGTTTGCCATTGTCGGGTTATGATATATATTGGTTTTTGTCCATGGTTTCTGGTTCATAGCTCCCATATCCCTTGTTACAGTCTTTTGTTAGAATGTGGGGTGTGTTGGGCCTCAGGACAGGCCTCAGAAAACACAGAAAACCGAATCACTCCTGCCTTCCTTTCACTTGCCCCAAGGGAGAATTTTTTTTTTTTTTTTTTTTTGAGACAAGATTTCCTTGTGTCACCCAGGCTGCAGTGCAGTGGCATGATCATAGCTCAGTGCAGCCTCAACCTTCTAGGCTCAAGCAATTCTCCCATCTCAGCCTCCCAAGTACCTGGGACTACAGGCACGTGCCACCACACCTGGCAATTTTTTTTTTTTGGAGAGACGAGGCTTCACCGTGTTGCCCAGTCTGGCCTCCAGCTCCTGAGCTAAAGTGATCCACCCACCTTGGCTCAAACCACCACACCCAACCCTGAGGCAGATTCTAAATCATCCCCACCCTTCTGATTTTAAGTCTTAAAACACCAGAGAAGGACCCACCCTTTGCACTGGGGAAAGGAATGCTGATGATCGTGAAGCCTCCATAAAAACCCAGGAGGATTGAGTTTGGGGAGCTTCTGGATAGCTGAACCAGTGGAGGTTCCTGGAAGGTGGCTCATCCAGGGAGGACTTAGAAGCTCCATGCACTTTACTTATACCTCACCCTACGCATCTCCTCATCTGTATCCTTTGATAAACCAGCAAATATAAGTAAGTGTTTTCTTGAGTTATGTGAGCTGCTTGAGCAAGCGTATTGAACCCAAACAGGGTGTTGTGGGAACCCCAACTCAAAGCTGGTTGGTCAGAAGTTCTGGAGGCCTGGATTTGTGACTTGTGTCTGTGGCAGGGGCATCTTGGGGACTGAGCGTTTAATCTACGGGATCTGACACTATCTCAGGGAATTAAATTGGAGGACACCCAGCTAGTGTCTGCTGTTTGGTGGTGGGGAGAAACCCTCACACATTTGGGCAAAAAAGAGAAGTTTTCTGTGTTGAATATTGTTGTGATGTGAGAGCAGAGGAAAAATGAATTTTGGAGAGGTTTTGTCGTACACAGCCACATACAGTGATAAGAATATGATTCTTTTTTCCAGAAAATGCTACGTGAGACCTTTTTATAAAATCTAATTGTCTTCAACTGAGTAGCATTTAAACTAAAAAGAGGTTATTTCAGTGTCTCTCTGTAATAACATCTTACAATCACTTGTCAGACCATGAAATAATGTTCTAGAAAATTAATGAAAGAGCTTTTTAAACTTTGTGACATTTGACTTTTATTTATTACCAGAAAGCCTGAATTATTATTCAATACATGATAATTTTACTTAAAATTTAAATTAGAGATGAAATACTTTTAAATGTTTATAAGATTGGTAGCTGTGTGGGCTTCCAGAGTTAGAAATGCCTCTGAGGAAAAATTCAGAGTTTTGAAAGTATTTTGAAAAAAGAAACAGAAAGGAATATAACATTTTCCCAGCACTGCTTCGATAATGCAATCTTCAGCATCATCTCAAAGCAATAACTGCAGTACAGATGAGATCAGCCAGTTTTTTTTTTCCTTATCTGCAGTGATTTTACCGTCTCTTCATGCTACATCTTACCACAAAGAGAACATTGAAACATGGGAAAGAATTTGCTTTGATTTCAACCAGAATGCCAACTCATTTCTGGGGTTCTAAACCATAACCTTTTTTAGCAGAGCAGTGTAGAATTTTTATACAATACCATAAATGGTTGGCCTGAGTAATGTTTTAACTGTAAGTCAGTACCTTTGAAGAGACATGTCTGACAATTCAGAGTTCTGTTTTCTCCATGTGTGACTAAAGTACCTTTTCTATTAAGAGACCAACCACCATTTCCTTCTACCCTTTGTTCTCCCCTTAAATAAAGTTAATTCAGCTTCAGAATATTTTATGATCTTGATTACTAACTGTGGGTCTTTAGAAGACAATGTAAAACATTTCTATACTGTGAACATTAGAGCTAGTATACTTGGAGTTTGACTAGTATTTCGGCGGGAGGTAGAAGAGGACAGATAGAGTGCAAATGAGTATTTTTAAAGCCACACTGACTAAAACAAAAGGAATGTTTTATACATGTTTATTTCATTGTACTTTGAAACAGGTCAGGGGGAGGAGAGTTAAGTTAAATATTGCTTTGAATTTTAATTGAAGTTCTTTCATGGAATTGTTGGTGCTTCTGGTAATAACATTTCTGTAATCTTTGTGAGTTAATCTGACATGTTCTTTTTCTTCATCATAATTCAGTGCTTATCTTAACTGGTAGACTTATTTTATGGTACCATGTTTATAAGATGGCACTAAAATCAGATTTTTTATACTTCTAAAAGATCGATATGATAGAGGGGAAAACGGGTAAGCTACAACTTTTAGGTGGTTGGTGATATTTGAAGTATTTATTGCTTCTGATTTACATTTATATATTATATTCAAATATAAAGTTTAAGAGTAATGATTTGCCACAGGTTAAAGCAGAACATTTATGTGATATTTCCTAGATGTTTTTCTTTAGAATCCTGTTTTAGTTCTATGAAAAATGCCATAAACTTGGATCATTCACTAATTAATTTGAAGCTGTTTTCAAACAAAAAGCTAATTCATCTTTTAGCGGATTTAGTTATAATCATGATAACAGATGTATAACTAAGTCTGTTGGACAAACTGTTGGTCACATCAATCTTAAATGCATCATACAGTATGATGTGAATTTATGATATTTCGTAGGTAATGCTAAGGTTATATGGAAGTTTCTCTGCAGCTAGTTAAGTCTCATTTTGAATTCAAATGTTATTTTCAATACATTCTTGGAAGTATATTTTTTGTTTGTCCTGAATGGTTTAGATTTTCTGAGTTTACAATTTTTTTGTGTGTTCTTTCTTCGTTCTTGCCCCTCCCTGCTTTCCCTATGAAGATATGTATCAGCCCCGTGCAACACTAAAATAACAATCAGCCAAATTATATACTATGAACAGACCTTTCTCTTCATTTTAAAGGCATAACTTGGATGGTCTGTTTAGCTCACGGTGAAAAAAAAAATAATGATTTTGTGTCTGGGCAAAGTACAGGTAAAGAGCGTGAATAATTAGAACAGCAATATAATTGGAAGATAGTTTAGTTTTTACAAGTTAAATTTGACGCTAAAGCAAAACTTGCATAGGTACATGTCCTTTGCTCTTGAAGATGAACTCAGAACTCTACATCTGAGTGGTTATATGAATTTTTACTCTCCTAGTCCACAGGTTCTCATCAGTGCCTCAAGATCTATGCACATATTAAAATTACATGAGATACCATATACTACATCTGAAGTAGGGTTTTCCAAAGTATGCTATTCCATGGAAATACTGTTTTTTCAGGGTGCTCCGTAAACAATGATCACATACGTCATTATGTCCAGGAAATGCCACACAGCACCTTTCCAGACATTCCATCATCATATTAAAGACTTTGAGGCCATGCATTAAATAAAGTTTTAAATTAAAAAAAAATAAATTTTCTTTCTTGAGCACAGAACTTTATTCTCTCTCAGGCTTGTCCTCCTTTTTTAAAATTACACGTTAATATCCCAAAGAACCAGTGTCCCATAGATAGATATCACATATGATAAGAATTTCTTTCAGTAGTGTTGGTGTACATGTGTGTTCAGGTACCTACACATTAGGACACATCTCTAGCTTATTAATACTGTACTTATAAAGAGACATTATAGAGACATCAAGAAGACATCATTTTAGGGTGGACACCATTGCCTAGGACCTGCATCTTAATGTTAAAAATTCAGAAACCCAATTTTATCTCTCCCACAGAGTTGATTGGATTGAAGGAAATTGAGTTGTTTTAATTAAACTCACATGAGACTGATGTTTAAACAAAATTGTAAGTTTCTCAGTTAATAATCAGGAATTCCCATTTTTAATTTTCAAAATATTATTTATGTCCACTGTCCAGGGTACTTGCTTTAAGGGCACCCAGTGTTTCTTGAAGATGAAGAGTCTTAAGGAATATTTATTATCTAGACCTCAATGAAGAAAGCTTTTTAATCATCCTGCCCCATGGAAGAATTTATGTGCCTAGTGATGTAATCATATTGGCCAATCCAGTGTTTATTTTCCAAGGACAGTACTAATAAGGAGCACCAAATCTGCCTCTTTGTCCTGAACAGATCATCCCTGTCTATTCATAGTTTGACTCAGAAGTTGGACAGGGCTGCATTTTATATCTACTTCTTCCTCATGTCGGCTATGCCATGCCACTTCATTCTTTTAGCTTCTGTTTACTTATGTGTAAAATGAGGTAAAAATTATACCCTTCAAACCGAAAGTGGTCTTTGTGATGACTTATTTAATTGAAGCCCTAGTAGATGTTTATCATTGCCACTTTTAGAGAATCATAGCTTTTTAGAACACAAGATGACCTTAGATGTAATCTTGTTCATTCCCCTCATATTACATTATAGATTTTTAAAAATGGAGATGTGGGGTGGTTATGACTTGCTCACAAATCCACATTTAGAACCAAAACTCAGCATTCTTATTCTGACTATGTCTATGTCCTGTATGTATGTGTCTTGTCTTCTCAATTAAATAATTAAAAATTCTTAAAGATAGAGACCATATTTTATGCAACTTCTGGATCCTATAGATATGTTTCTAGAAGAACCTTTTGTAATGAAAAATATATACATATATAGTCTTCCTATTACTATTTAGATAATCTAAAACATGCTCTATAATTTTAGGCGATCTTAACCTATTTATCAGAGCTTTTCAGATCAAATAAAATTAGAGTAATCTTCATCATGTATGGGAACATTAATGTGTTTTTCTGATGAACACGTGGTTATATGATACTCTTTTAAAGCATCTGTATAGTTGAAATTTGTCATTTTCCTAATATTTAACCTACTAGAGAATTTCTTCTACTCTTTCTTTGGATGGACTGAAATTATTTTGTTTATTTTATGAAATAATGTTGGCAGTTTTTCATTAGAACTGGCATATATTGAAATTTCTTAAATTGATAGCTCATGGATGTGCAGTTGGTTTAATGGCATCTCCATTATTAATGTTCAAGAAGATCTTCATCTTACTCTCAAAAATAACTGTAATATCCTACAAATTAACTAAAACATGATCATTGCTAGTTGTTCCAAAATAGGAAGAATAAAAATGACCAGATTGTTATGGTAACCAGTTGATTAAGACTAGATCAATAAGAAAATGAATTTGTTCAAGTCTGTACAAAACTTCTCCAAAACATCGATGGCATGCCTTTTGAGGCAATGGTAGGGAACAATGTATTTTTTAGAAGGAGCAGGTTTTAGGGATACAGTACAGTACATAATTGTCAAAATGCCTGTGTTGCAAGGATTCCTGGTACAGAGTTTTTAAATAAAATGCTAGGTATGTCATGTTTGTTTCACATTAGTATTTTAGAAACCCCTGGGGATATGACAATTTAGTTGACTCTAATATGGTTAATTTCTACCTTTTGATAGCTTTGTGGGGTTTTGTTTGTTTGTTTTCTGTTTTGCTATTCTTGATTTTAGGGCTGAAGATATGAGACAGTGTATCCAACAATAAAGAATTATGCATGGATTAATTAAGATCATCTTGGTGAATTAGATGTTTATTATATAACTCAACTTTAAGACTTTGTTCAGATCTCACTATCTTAATGAGATTTACTCTCACTATATAGTATTTAATAGGGCAGCCACTCCCCAATACTCTTGATTTCCCATTAGTTGCCCTATTATTTCTTTGTTTTTCCCTTAGCACTCAACATTTTCTTACCACACCACATAATTTACTTTCTTATTGTGTTTATTGTTGTTCTCCTCATTAGAATATCAGGTCAAAGAAGACAGGAATATTTGTCTCTTTTGTTCAGTGGTGTATTACTGGTGACTACTAGAGTGCCTGACACATAGAATATGTTCAATAAATATTTGTTGCGTGAAAGAATGGATACCTTGACAGATTATTTTTATAACTCTACCAGTGTCATTATATAACTACATTGAATGATTATGAAACCTCCTAGAAATTACATAAAATTCATATATATTGTTAGAACCCATTTGTTGGCCTTATGTAATGGTTCTATTGGAAAAATCATACCTCAGTATATAAAAATGAAAGTATTTTTTTTCTACAGTTGCCCCTCAAAAATACTATTATAGTCTCCTTCACCCCTTCAGCCTCTGGTGTCTTCTTGACCAGATAACATAATTTTTACAGCACCTTTTGGTTATTAGAACAATTTTATTTTAGTCTTTGAAACTCAGTCCTATTCATTTTAAAACTCCCAACTCAAGCCTGAGTCAATGTTCTTCTCCTAGCACAAACTTAAACACTGACTCCAACCCTTGGAGTTGAGAGTAGGGGAGCCTCCCTCCTGATACTTCCCCTCCCTCTCTACCTTGAACACCAGTGTCTCGGAGATTGGGCAGGACTGAGGAAGGATGAAAAGGAGCTCAGGGCTCCTTAAGCTCCTAAACAAGACTGCAGGACTTTGGATGTTGCTGTTTTTCTGCCAGGCATTGACTGACTATTGGACACCCTCTATGAGGCAGGCATCCAAATACTGGCTCTCTCTTGACACACATGGAGGGTTCTTTAGAGAGGCCTACAAGGGTTCTCACTGCACAGTACCCTGATATGAGAGATCTGCCCCTATCTCTTCTATCACTATAGCTACTTTAGCTTTGTCTGCTGAGTCTACCCCACAGTCTCTTTCTGCTGGGGCTTCCTTGACCCGGACAGATTCTTAGAGCATGACCAAGCCTAAACAGTTTCTGCAATTTTTGTAAGTACACTTTTATTTAATTGACGGTTTCAAGCATTGGATAATGTAAATGTATCCTAGACAGTGTTCCAGTAAGGACAACCAGCTCACAGTTATCCATTCTAAAACGGGACTCAACCAAAGTGGAAAAAATCTAGATTTTTAAAATAATTTATGAGAAACAAATAATATTTGTGACAAGTTACATTTCTAATTATGTTTCTCTTTTTAAATAATAATAATTATTATTATTATTTCCTTCAGTACACACTAGTTTGGTGAGACTTGGAGAAAGGCCAGGAATAAGCCAAATTCAAGAAACAATTCCAGGATTAACAGATACGTGGATAATAGAGAATTGACAAAAGATCATGCCCATTTTACCAATGAGAAACTGGTTGGCTAACTTGGGTTGCAAACTGAAAGCAGATTTATACTAAACTGGCAGGTGTCTCCAGTTCTTAAATGCAGATCTCTATCTCTGAGCTAATCTGCTTCTAATCTTCAGTGGCATTCCTCTGAATTTTTCTCCCTCAAATAATCTATATGTTATTAAATTTTGTTTGTACTGCCATTTTAAGAAACACATTTTAAAACTTTAAACATGGGAATTAAAGAGTCCCTACTGAGGATTATGAAAAACCTGACAAAGCCTCCTGTGCACATGATTTAGATTAGAAGCAGTGCACACGCTGTATGTGTATGTGCAGCTACTTGTCCAATTAACACCTTTTCAGAAATGGAGGAACTTTCTCTGAGGACTTTAACATATTTGTGTGTTCAGCAGTCCTTTTTCAAGAGATGTGAAGTACATCTTCACAGATTTTTTAATATTAAAATAGAAAGTTCTTACAAAATGAGAAATAGAAAAGTTAGCTTTGCCTTAAAAATATTAATTCACCTTATATTCTCCATACTTAATCCATATAGTAAACACATTATATTCCAGGTCTAACATGTAGCTTGGATACATTAATTTTGCTGTTGAAAAATACGTGTTTTGGATTATGTTTTTAAAATTTTAGCTTTAATATTTAAATATTAAATAATGTTAATATTAATGAAGAATAGTTTCTAATTTTGTAAGAAATGCCCTATAAAAAAACACTTTCTTTACCTCAAGAGTGAGACTTGGCAACCATCCCAATATTACATAGTAATTTTAAAAGTCAAACTAAATGGAGAGAACTTAATAGATACAGAAGATAAGAATTTAAACCAACATTTTGCTTGGGATTTTAGAACACTATCCAGAGGGAAATTTAGTAGACAATAATGAAGTCCATTGCATTGCACACATCTTGAAATAAGTGTATAATTGACACAAGCTATATCCCATGTTGATAGGAAGAATCCAAAATAGTTTTAGAGAATAGTGCCATCTGTGCAGGAGGTGTGGCCATATACATCATCTTTACTTAGTGTTTTCCATGTCAATAAACATTTAATTCCTAACACCCTGAATCACTAATAGAGTTAAAGCCTGTCAGTGGAAGTCACAGGGAGATATACAGTGATTCCCATAAGTTTGATCCTGAAACACAGTGCCTTTAGCAGATATAGTTCCCATAAGTAAGCAGTCTGAAGTATTTACCCTCAGTAATCTGAATATATAAATAAACAGGATTCACGATGGTAGAGTAATGTATATATACATGTAGTATTAGGACATGCAAAACTTTTTTATAGAAAAAAATAATTTACTACCTTATAGAATGGCAACTATACAAATCTATAAATTGACTCTTTTGTCTCCTTGAAAAAAAGTTGACATAAAATTTAAATGATGTGTATTTTTTCTCTTAGAGCAATAAAAGATATGCCCCCACCTAGAAAATAAGTAAACCAAAAAATAAAACAAAAGCAAAATCAAGCCCTCTTCACAAATTTGAGCGTATCTACAGCTTTATGTGGTGAGAGATACAGCTACCATTCTTGAGTAATCCAAAGAGTCAAATGGTATGGAGCAAATTACAATCCTAAATGCATATTGGTGAAATGAGATGCTGATCCATTTGCACACTAATGTGCTATTTTTAAGTCATGCATCATAGCATCTTCAAAGAGGCCTGTCATAATTATGATGGATTAGACTGCAGAGTCAGTCCTAGATGCAGTAATTGTTTCACAGATGCTGCCTATGCAACTTGAATTTATAATAAATTATTTTCAGAGAGGCGGGAGAAGGAACAAAATCAAAGGAAAACTGCTGTGGCTAAAACCTGTTTTGGTCTTAGGAAACCAGAATGTTAGCTAGTAGTCAAAAGGCCAGTATTTTCTGTTGAGATAAACATGCTTCATTAATACATGCCTCTGACATAGAAGATGAAGGTTAACATAATTGACATCTCAGCCACTCTTTCTCTCTCTCTCTCTCTCTCTGTCTCGTAGCTTATAAAAATTTATTCTGGGGCATTAGCTGAAATTATTGAGTGGCCATATAATTGTTGCATGTTTCTATTTATGTTAAATTGCCTGGTTATAATTTGACCTTTAGAATTTCTGAAAAAAAAAAAAGGTGGCATTTATAGTAAATAGAAATACTCTTTTTCGTTCCTTGGAAGTCCATGCATTGCAAAGAACATTAGATTATTGGAATAAAAGGATAGACATACATAATATGACTAGTGGGATCTTTATTATGACATTTTAAAATTGTGATTTAATTAATCATTTAGGCAAATGATAATTTCTAAAACTGCCGTTTTAGACTTAAAAAAATACCAAAGTTCTTACAACTTTAGCATTATATTTTGTTCATTCTTAAAGTTTAATTCACTTTGTTGTCTTTTTGGTAAACCTATGAAGAAATCTCATGCTGCACCATATAGTCGAAAATCGTGTGTGTCTGTGTGTGTGTGTGTGTGTGTGTGTGTGTGTAGTTTGAATAATGAGCTATATGTTGTATTTTGATAAGCAAAGATAAGTTTATAGTGAAGCATATAAACATGTCATGTATTTCCTAGGTTAAGGGTTCAATAATCAGAAGAGCTTCCACAACTCATTTGTTGTCTTAATAGTTTTTTAAAAATTGCACTGTATTGAGTTTTTTATGTGGTGTTCTCTGTACCTGATGACTACTGATGCACATTTCTACTTAGGTCACTGGTTCTCCTCCCTCAGTAATGTTGTAGGTAGCTTTGATGAACATTTGTTGTCAGCCTTTTACCTTTGACTTAGTGTTTTTCTCTCATACTACAGCAAGAAGAAATGAAGTTAAATTTTACAAGAGTGACTTGGGTGGCTGATATGCCCACATAGACAGGGACAAGTGCTCCACTCTTCCCCTCTCCTGTATTCCCATGGCACTTCAGTAGTCTCATTGCCTCAGCATAACCACAGTTCAGGGCAGTAGAGGATGTATGCATCTTTGAGTTAGCTCCATGCCATAGCAACTGCACTGAGTGAGGATTCAACTCAGTGCAACAGGACTGAAAAACTAAATGAACTAATGTGTTGAGCTCCAGTTCTCTTAGTGACACTACCTGGGGAGATTTATAAATCATCGTTAAATATTCTAGAGAAAAATCATCAGCAGTCCAGCATTGCAAAGATAATCTGGGAATGTGGCAAAGAAGGGATCAGAATAACTCTGTGGCAGCTTCAAATTCCATGTCCTAAAAGTTTACATTTTCTTTTTTATTCTATCCCAAACCACATAAAGAAGTGATTTGTTGGTAAAATACATGCAGAATGCCCTTAATCATCTTAATAATTACAGACCTACAGATACGTAACCAAAATACTTTGTTTTTTTAAAAAAAAGCTTAAATTGTTGGCTAAATGTGAATTTAATAACAAAACTTACTCCCTGAATTATGCACTTTTCTTAGTATTATGTGGTGGGAAGAGCTTCAGAGAGCTTCCAGAGTGCTTAGGCCTACCCCCTGTGGGAGCCTCTGTTTTGATGCTTCACCATGGGCAGATTCCTCAGTTTTCACATCATTAAAATGAGAAAATGGTACTAGATCCTTGCTGCTACTCTGAAATGTTTATACATTGTTAAGATCATTGTTACATATTATTACTCATATTTGAGTGTCAGTTTAGAATTTCTTAGCCTTGTGATATGGTTTGGATGTTGGCTCCTCTAAATCTCCTGTTGAAATATAATCCCCAGTGTTGGAGGTGGGGCCTGCTGGGAGGTGTTTGGGTTATTGGGGCAGATCCCTCATGCCAGGGTGCTGTCCTCCTGATAGTGAGTTCTCAGGAGATCTGGTTAAGGGTGTGTGGCATGTCCCCCTCCCTGTCTCCTTCCCTCCCTCTCTTCTTCCCTCCCTCTTCTTCTCTCTTCCTCTCTCTCTTGCTCCCACTCCCTCCATGTTAGATGCCTGCTCCCCTTTTGCTTTCTGCCATGATTGTAAGCTTTGTAAGGCCTCACCCAAAGCAGATGCCAGTGCTATGCCTCCTATACAGCCTGCAGAACCATTAGCCAATTAAACCTGTTTTCTTATAAATTACCCAGACAGCTATTTCTTTATAGCAGCTCAAGGACAGCCTAACATACCTTTCAAAAGGTTAAAATGCTATTTAGTCATTCTAGAAGCAAGAGCTTCTAGAATTTGTCCAGTAGAATTCTGAAAATAAAGATGCCAAAATAATATGGCATGTATTTGATCTCAGGGAAATTTCATTTGTATTTTCAAAAGGAGGAAAAAAGAGTAATATAATTTATTAATATTTTGGTAGCTCTGACAGTGCTTAGAACCAGTTCTCAAGAGCACATTGTGAAATTTTCAGGAATTGCATGAGCTGTAGGTTGATAACATGATACCAGCTATATCCCATAAGAGCATCTCTTAAGGAATATGTTAAAAGCTATATTCATTCTTAAATTTTAACTAAGTGCAATGAGTGAAGTATTGACATCATGAAAATCATCCCTGGGTAAACAATTAGTCACTCCATGTTTTCCCAAAGGTTCTTCTGTCTCTGTTCTTGTATATAAACTTCATAACCAGTTTAACAACCCAAAAAAAGGCCTTAATTTTGATTGGCCAGCATCCTCTTAGGAAAGGCATTGTCCTCTTGTAAAGTTGCTTCTCATTCTAAAATAAAAATTGTTTCCATCTAGGGAATGATTTTTATAGGTAGAATCTTATTTGGCATGGACTATTTTGCATACAATGAATTACAATGTATAGACCTTCAATAACTGGCTTTAAAAAGTGTTTGAATATTTCGTTGCACAATAGAACAGTATCTTGATTAACATTATATACCATATTAATTTTATGTTCTCTGGTGTAGGAAAAAACAGAAGGATGTTTAATTTCAACTAAAAACAGAATCATGGTATTTCAAAATATTTCCGATGAGTCATTTATAAGAGCAGATATGAATTAAAATTACATTTTTGTTCTTAGTCTCTGAGAAGCAAAAATCACACAAATAATCTCTATATCAAAAATTTATATTTATCTGAAAAACAGTTTAACTTTGAAAAAGTTTTCTTTGCAATCATTTAAATTTGTAAAAAAAAATCATTACACTTTCACTGAATAGCAGGTGAATAGCAGGTAAATATCTACAAAAATTCATCTCTGAAGATTTTATCTTATGCAAAAATTATTGACTTTATGTAGGCTTTTTATGCAAGCTTGAAAACACTGTGTAAATGACCCCATAAAAGCTACAGCATGAAAGCTTTTTCAGTATTTCTACAATGAGCAAAATGCATAGGTCTCATTTCCTTCTTTTTTATTAAACAAAGTAATACTTTATCAACATCAGTATGCAAGCACTAAGAGCTTGAAAGAGTACTGTGCAAGTGGGTTACTGGATCATAATATTCCAGGCTATGTATATAAAAAGTATGATTTACCACATATTAAAGTAAAAGAAAATATTGCCTTTTTCTCCTTCTAAAATGGCAGTTTATTAGTTTAAATTTCCTGAAATAAGATTTAAAGACCAATAACAAATTTTCCTCATTCTAACATATAACTTTCCTGCCCTTCCTGTGAAAAAGTTAACCATTAAACTTTTCACACAAATGGTTGTATAATGAAAGGACTTGCTGTCACAGACAAAATAGTTCTGTATAATGTTTAAAAATGGCCATTGTGTTTAAAACTCCATATTGAAATACATTTCATTTTAAGTCACCTTCATTTCTTAGTAGCTATTATTATACGTATCAAAGGATTTGCCCTTGACACTTTAAAGAATGTCCAAAATTATGTGGAATGGATCATAATTAAAGGTAATATATTAAATGCTTAACATATTTTTTACCTTAGAAAGTAGAAAAACATGTATTATGTACAGATCCTACAAATTTTATATAATTTATCATAAATGTACACATGTATATACATGTAAATACCTTTTGATTGCTCTATAAATGAATTGGTTTTACAGTTACCAAAAGAAAAGTGCCTTTTTTTTGTAGTATCTGAACAGCTAATTGACTTTGTCTCTACAGGATTTATTTAGATTTATTTCTATGCTCCTTAATTTTTGAAAAGTGGTGGTGTCCTGATTTTGGAGAGGCCTCTCATATCAAAGACTACAGATCAGTTTTCATGATTTTAAAACCTCAAGTTTCTTTATTAGGTCTTATTGATGATTAAGAGCCATTGTCTCACTCAAATTTTCTTCTTGTTCAATAGAAACATAATGTAAGCCACATGGAATTTTGCATTTTCTAGTACTCACATTAAAACAAGTGAAAAAGAAACAAACTGATGATACGTTTGATTTAGCCCAATATATTTAAAATAGTTCAACATGTCTTAAATATTTCTTGAGTATTTTTATGTTTTTTTCACACTAAATCTTTGAAATCCAAACTAAATGTTTACACAGATACCACATCTCAATTTGAACTAGACACATTTTAAGGGCTCAACAGCTATATGTGACTAGTCACTGTGCTGGATGATGTATATCTAGACCATCTCTTAACGTATGGGAGGAAATAAATCTAGCAGAAATAAAGACATCACTTTGTTTGTCCAATATGAGTTACAACTTTACTTTTTTGAGACAGTCTCGCTCTGTTGCCAGGCTGTAGTGCAGTGGCAGAATCTCGGCTTACTGCAACCCCTGCCTCCCGGATTCAAAAGATTCTCCTGCCTCAGCCTCCCGAATAACTGAGACTACTGGCACACGTACCACGCCCAGCTAATTTTTGTGTTTTTAGTAGAGGTGGGGTTTCACCACATTGGCCAGGTTGGTCTTGATCTCTTGACCTCATGATCCGCCCACCTCAGGCTCCCAAAGTGCTGGGACTACAGGCCTGGCCTTTTATTTTATTTATTAAGTAATACACATGCTTGAAACTTATTTTAAAAAAAAAAAAAGGAATAGTTAAAAGTAATCCCCCTCCCAGTGCTTTTTTCCAGCTGCCGCATTCTTTTTCCTGAAGGCAAATTATTATGGCCAGTTATATATTCTCCAGAGATGATTTTTTTTTTACAAAGGTATAGGTTGTAGCATTCTTATATAAACTGTTGTGTGGCTTCCTTTATTCCATTTAATTACTTAGAGATACTTCCATCTGAAAATATAGAGATACTAATTTTAATAGCTGCATGGTATTGTGTGGCTGTGCCATAAATTATTTAACATAACCCTTATTGATGTAGGTTGTTTCTAACCTTTTATTATTGCAAAAGATTGTGCCTACATCATTTAATGTATATATGAGCATATTTGTCCGAATTTTTTTTTTTTTTTTTTTTTTTTTTTGAGACAGTGTCTCACTCTATAACCCAGGCTAGAATACAGCATCACAGTCTCAGCTCACTGCAATGTCCACCTCCCGGGTGGACATATAGGACTTCCTCAGCCACCCAAGTAACTGGGATTACAGGTGCCTACCACCATGCCCTGCTAATTCTTGTATCTTTTTAGTAGAGACAGTGTTTCACCATGTTGGCCAGGTTGGTCTCGAACTCCTGGCCTCAGGTGATCCACCTGCCTCAGCCTCCCAAAGTGCTGGGATTATAGGCATGAGCTACCACACCTGGCCTGTCAGATAAATTCTTAAAAGGGTCAAGTAAAGCGTTTCTGAAATTTTATAGATATTGCCAAATTGTCATCCTACATATCTGTGGCAGTTTTGACTCTCAAAAGCCATGTGAGAGAGTATCTGTTTTCCCACATGCTTGCCAAACATAATGTAGTATTAAACTTATTTATCTTCACTAATTTGAGAAGAGAAAAACTGTATCTTGTTGCAGTTTTAATTTGCATTTCTTTTTATGAGCAATAGTAGGACATCTTCTTAAATACTTAAAAGAGCCATTCACATTTCATTTTCTATGAACTGTCCATGTCCCTTGTCCATTTTTTTAGTAGGTGGTTATTCATCTATTTGTAGGAGTCCTATATGTTAAGAAAAGTTTTATACAACTTTTAACTCTTTTTACATGTTTATTTTGACATACATAAATTTTAGCAAACTTTCCCATCTTTTATGACTTCTAGATTTTGTTTCACAAAAAAAGAACTTACCCAGTCATTAGACTTTTTTTAAGTTTTCTCAGATTGTTTTTAAATTTTGGGGGAGTTTTATTTCCTGAATTCATATATTAAATTCATCTAGAATTTATCTTAGTATAAAGTATAAGGGAATGATCCCACTTTATCATTTTTTTTAGGAGATTACCCAGTTGTTCTAATATCAAGTATGTCTTTGAAATCCCATCTCCTTATCTTGTAGCATATTTCTGTGGTTTGGGTCTATTTTTGAACATTCAATTTTATTCCATTGATCGTGTTAATATTATTTATGTGCAAACATAAGCTGTTTCAAGTATAGTAGCTGTGTTGCTTTTAAATATCTTTTAATTTGGCTACTAGGCCCCATACAATTCTTCTTCAGAATATTCCTGGCTACCCAATTTATTTTTCCACATGAACTTTGGAGTCAATTTCCTTAATTCCTCAAAATATTGTGCAAGTACTTTTAGTAAGAGTATTTTAAGTGAATAATTTGACAACTATCTAAGAACATATTATAGCTTTTCACTTGTTTTGTTTTTGTACTTATATATTACTTAGTATAGTTTTAAAGTTGTATTAAAATAGGTTTTCCACATTTTAAAAACTTATTCCTAGTGTATTAATTTCTTCTATTATAAGTACAGTATTTTATTCCAGTAAAACTTCTGACTGGTTGTTGCTCTTATAAATCAAGGCCATGAATTTTTCTTCAGCTACTTTACTGAATTCTCAAAAACCGTAACCATTTTTTACTTGATTCTCTAGGTTGACCTGTATATAATCTTCTTATCTGTAAATAATAACTTTAGTGTTGCTTTTCAACATTTATATTCTTATTTCTTCTATTTCATTTTTCTTGTTTATCAAGCAGTAGCTGTTTTAATAGTTATTTTTTGCCCAAAGAGAAAAGTCTTTTTTTTTTCTACTTATGTTTTTAAAATAAATGTAATGAGAAAGACTGTGGGAAAATAAAGCAGATACCTTATACAATGGATTAATTTTTTTGGTGCCATTTCTTCTGGCTTTCTGTATTATTGGGACTCTGAAATCTTCATTAGTACTACTCTCAAAAATGTTCGAATGAATGAAATCAGATTCAGGGGTACAGGTGCAGGTTACACAGGTGAATTGCATGTCTTGGGGGTTTGCTGTACAGACTATTTTGTCACCCAGGTAATAAGTGTAGTACTTGATAGGTAGTTTTTTGATCCTCTCCCCTCTCTCATCCTCAAGGTATCCCTGGTGTCTGTTGTTCACCCTCTTTGTGTCCATGTGTTCTTGCTGTTTAGCTGCCACTTAAGAGAACATGGGGTATTTTTCTGTTCCTTTGTTAGTTTCCTTAGGATAATGGCCTCCAGGTCCATCCATGTTGCTGCACAGAACATGATCTTGTATTTTTTTTATGGCTGTGTAGTATTCCATGCTGTGTATGTAACACTTTCTTTATCTGGTCTGCTACTTATGGACATTTAAGTTGATTCCATGTCTTTGCTATCGTTAATAGTGCTGTGGTGAACATATGCGTGCAATGTGCCTTTATGGTAGAATGATTTATATCCCTTTGGGTAATATACCAAATAATGGGATTGCTCGGTCAAATGGCAATTCTAAGTCCTCTGAGGAATTACCGCACTGCTTTCCACAATGGCTGAACTAGTTTACATTCCCACAAGCAATAAGTGGATAAGTGTTCCCTTTTCTCTGCAGGAATGATTAATTCTTTTAGAGAGTCAAAGACGGAATCCTAGGGAAGATGATAGCTGAGGCAGGTTTAGAGTTCTATATAGAGTCCTTGGGCAAATAAGGGGATTAAGAAGGCATTCTAGGCAGACAGAAAACCAAAGGCATGAAACTCTGAAACAGCTTACTATGTTTGGATATTTATAAGCCGTTGTTATTGTTGGAGTATAAACTGTAAGAGAGAGTAGGAAGACAGAAAAAACAGCCTGTATGCGGGGGGAAGAAAACATTTAAATTAAACCGAAATTCTCAAAAGATTTGGGCAGCTAGCCCCTGTAGAGGAAAACATAGAATCACCTAGAAAGGGTTTTTCATAAACTACACTTTTCATCACCCCTATTCTGTCACCTGGAATATTGATAACACTGAAGGGAGTGTGCCTTATCTGTTAGGTGTATTTGGATGAAATAGTTTGAGAACCATGCAGGCAAGTTGAAGCCAGTGTGTTAAAGAGAATATGACATCAGATTTGCATTTTAGAACATTCCTTCTGATAACAAATTAAAGGGAACCTTAAAGGGCTGGAGGGGAAGGGCAGACGGGGCTAGGGGAGGAGAACCCTTTTAAAAAGCTACTGCAGGTGGGGTGCAGTGGCTCACGCCTGTAATCCCAGCACTTTGGGAGACCAAGGCGGGCAGATCACCTGAGGTCAGGAGTTCAAGACCAGCCTGGCCAACATGGTGAAACCCCGTCTCTACTAAAAATACAAAAATTAGCTGGGCATGGTGGCAAGCACCTGTAATCTCAGCTACTTGGGAGGCTGAGGCAGGAGAATCGCTTGAACCTGGGAGGCGGAGGTTGCAGTGAGCCAAGATCATGCCACTGCGCTTCAGCCTGTGTGGCAGAGTAAGACTCCGTCTCAAAAAAAAAAAAAAAAAAAAAAAAAAACTGCAGTAGATCAGGAGGCACAGTGATAAAGAGAAGATCTGAGCTATGAAGTAGCAGTCAAGATGATTAAAGGAATATATAGGAAGTAGAGTTGATAGAACTTAGCAAGTGATTAGATAAATGAAGTGCTAGAGAAAAGAAAAGTTGGTATTTTTCAATTATTTTTAGCATTTTGGCAAAAAATTATTTGGGAATGAAATTGATGCTAACAACTAAGACTATGAACTTCCCACATTAGCTGGTAATTTTGATCACCCTTGTTCTCCATGACCATAAATATTTGAGAGTTGCTGGGTAGACAAGAATGGTTATTTCCTGAGTAGCTGTCAGTTGTCACTATGAAACATGAAAATAAGTATCAGTTTGCTATGTCTAGGTATTCTAATATTTATGCACAATTATTCCTTAAGATATATTAGTATTTTTTATATATATATATATTTATATAAACACATTTTAATTTTTGTTTCCATGCTCTTTAGAATTCAACTAGAGGGCAGCCTTGTGGATGGCCCCGAAGCAAGCCTGATGGAACACGATAGAACCAACCATGTTGAGGGCAACAGACTAAGTCCATTCCTGATACCATCACCTCCCATTTGCCAGACAGAACCTCTGGCTACAAAGCTCCAGAATGGAAGCCCAGTGCCTGAGAGAACTCATCCAGAAGTAAATGGAGACACCAAGTGGCAGTCTTTCAAAAGTTATTATGGAATACCCCATATGAAGGGAAGCCAGAATAGTCGTGTGAGTCCTGACTTTATACAAGAAAGTAGAGGGTATTCCAAGTGTTTGCAAAATGGAGGAATAAAACGCACAGTTAGTGAACCTTCTCTCTCTGGGCTCCTTCAGATCAAGAAATTGAAACAAGACCAAAAGGCTAATGGAGAAAGATGTAACTTCGGGGTAAGCCAAGAAAGAAATCCAGGTGAAAGCAGTCAACCAAATGTCTCCGATTTGAGTGATAAGAAAGAATCTGTGAGCTCTGTAGCCCAAGAACATGCGGTTAAAGATTTCAGCAGTTTTTCAACACATAACTGCAGTGGGCCTGAAAATCCAGAACTTCAGATTCTGAATGAGCAGGAGGGGAAAAGTGCTAATTACCGTGACAAGAACATTGTATTACTTAAAAACAAGGCAGTGCTAATGCCTAATGGTGCTACAGTTTCTGCCTCTTCCATGGAACACACACACGGTGAACTCCTGGAAAAAACACTGTCTCAATATTATCCAGATTGTGTTTCCATTGCGGTGCAGAAAACCACATCTCACATAAATGCCATTAACAGTCAGGCTACTAATGAGTTGTCCTGTGAGATCACTCACCCATCGCATACCTCAGGGCAGATCAATTCCGCACAGACCTCTAACTCTGAGCTGCCTCCAAAGCCAGCTGCAGTGGTGACTGAGGCCTGTGATGCTGATGATGCTGATAATGCCAGTAAACCAGCTGCAGTGCTCGATACCTGTCCCTTTCAGAAACCAGAACAACTACAACAACAAAAATCAGTTTTTGAGATATGCCCATCTCCTGCAGAAAATAACATCCAAGGAACCACAAAGCTAGCATCTGGTGAAGAATTCTGTTCAGGTTCCAGCAGCAATTTGCAAGCTCCTGGTGGCAGCTCTGAACGGTATTTAAAGCAAAATGAAATGAATGGTGCTTACTTCAAGCAAAGCTCAGTGTTCACTAAAGATTCCTTTTCTGCCACTACCACACCACCACCACCACCATCACAACTGCTTCTTTCTCCCCCTCCTCCTCTTTCACAGGTTCCTCAGCTTCCTTCAAAAGGAAAAAGCACTCTGAATGGTGGAGTTTTAGAAGAACACCACCACTACCCCAACCAAAGTAACACAACACTTTTAAGGGAAGTGAAAACAGAGGGTAAACCTGAGGCACCACCTTCCCAGAGTCCTAATCCATCTACACATGTATGCAGCCCTTCTCCGATGCTTTCTGAAAGGCCTCAGAATAATTGTGTGAACAGGAATGACATACAGACTGCAGGGACAATGACTGTTCCATTGTGTTCTGAGAAAACAAGACCAATGTCAGAACACCTCAAGCATCACACACCAATTTTTGGTAGCATTGGACAACTACAGGACAACTGCCAGCAGTTGATGAGAAACAAAGAGCAAGAGATTCTGAAGGGTCGAGACAAGGAACAAACACGAGATCTTGTGCCCCCAACACAGCACTATCTGAAACCAGGATGGATTGAATTGAAGGCCCCTCATTTTCACCGAGCAGAATCCCATCTAAAACGTAATGAGGCATCACTGCCATCAGTTCTTCAGTATCAATCCAATCTCTCCAATCAAATGACCTCCAAACAATACACTGGAAATTCCAACATGCCTGGGGGGCTCCCAAGGCAAGCTTACACCCAGAAAACAACACAGCTGGAGCACAAGTCACAAATGTACCAAGCTGAAATGAATCAAGGGCAGTCCCAAGGTGCAGTGGACCAACATCTCCAGTTCCAAAAACCCTCACACCAGGTGCACTTCTCCAAAACAAACCATTTACCCAAAGCTTATGTGCAGTCCCTGTGTGGCACTAGATTTCATTTTCAACAAAGAGCAGATTCCCAAACTGAAAAACTTATGTCCCCAGTGTTGAAACAGCACTTGAATCAACAGGCTTCAGAGACTGAGCCATTTTCAAACTCACACCTTTTGCAACATAAGCCTCATAAACAGGCAGCACAAACACAACCATCCCAGAATTCACATCTCCCTCAAAACCAGCAACAGCAGCAAAAATTACAAATGAAGAATAAAGAAGAAATACTCCAGACTTTTCCTCACCCCCAAAGCAACAATGATCAGCAAAGAGAAGGATCATTCTTTGGCCAGATTAAAGTGGAAGAATGTTTTCATGGTGAAAATCAGTATTCAAAATCAAGTGAGTTCCAGACCCATAATGTCCAAATGAGACTGGAGGAAGTACAGAATATGAATAGTAGAAATTCCCCTTATAGTCAGACCGTAAAATCAAGTGCATGCAAAATACAGGTTTCTTGTTCAAACAATACACACTTAGTTTCAGAGAATAAAGAACAGACTATACATCCTGAACTTTTTGCAGGAAACAAGATCCAAAATTTGCATCACATGCAATATTTTCCAAATAATGTGATCCCAAAGCAAGATCTTCTTCACAGGTGCTTTCAAGAACAGGAGCAGAAGTCACAACAAGCTTCAGTTCTACAGGGATATAAAAGTAGAAACCAAGATATGTCTGGTCAACAAGCTGCGCAACTTGCTCAGCAAAGGTACTTGATACATAACCAAGCAAATGTTTTTCCTGTGCCTGACCAGGGAGGAAGTCACACTCAGACCCCTCCCCAGAAGGACATTCAAAAGCATGCTGCTCTAAGGTGGCATCTCTTACACAAGCAAGAACAGCAGCAAACACAGCAACCCCAAAGTGAGTCTTGCCATAGTCAGATGCACAGGCCAATTAAGGTGGAACCTGGATCCAAGCCACATGCCTGTATGCACACAGCACCACCAGAAAACAAAACATGGAAAAAGGTAACTAAGCAAGAGAATCCACCTCCAAGCTGTGATAATGTGCAGCAAAAGAGCATCATTGAGACCATGGAGCAGCATCTGAAGCAGTTTCAGGCCAAGTCATTATTTGACCATAAGGCTCTTACTCTCAAATCACAGAAGCAAGTAAAAGTTGAAATGTCAGGGCCAGTCACAGTTTTGACTAGACAAACCACTGCTGCAGAACTTGATAGCCACACCCCAGCTTTAGAGCAGCAAGCAACTTCTTCAGAAAAGACACCAACCAAAAGAACAGCTGGTTCTGTTCTCAATAATTTTATAGAGTCACCTTCCAAATTACTAGATACTCCTATAAAAAATTTATTGGATACACCTGTCAAGACTCAGTATGATTTCCCGTCATGCAGATGTGTAGGTAAGTGCCAGAAATGTACTGAGACACATGGTGTTTATCCAGAATTAGCAAATTTATCTTCAGATATGGGATTTTCCTTCTTTTTTTAAATCTTGAATCTGGCAGCAATTTGTAAAGGCTCATAAAAATCCGAAGCTTACATTTTTTGTCAAGTTACTGATGCTTGTGTCTTGTGAAAGAGAATTTCACTTACATGCAGTTTTTCCAAAAGAATTAAATAATCGTGCATGTTTATTTTTCCTTCTATTCAGACCCTCTAAAATTTGGATGTATCTGTTTTAGATCAGTTCATCTATTTAGCTCTTTGTATATTATCTCCTGGAGAGACAGCTAGGCAGAAAAAATAATCTATTAAAATGAAAAAATACCATATGCAGTCTAATGTGGGAACTTTAAGTATTTTTTAATTCAAGGTAAAATATATTAGTTTCACAAGATTTCTGGTTAATAGGGAAATTACTATCTTCAGTCTTCCTGAGTTGGAGGAAATTATAATGCTGACACTCTTAGTGCTCCTAAAGTTGCCTTTTCTCCGTTTATACATTTGGAATGTTGTGATTTATATTCATTTTGATTCCAGTTTCTCTAAAATTTCAACTTTTTGATTAAAAAATATGATACAGGCATACCTCAGAGATATTGTGGGTTTGGCTCCATACCACAATAAAGTGAATATTACAATAAAGCAAGTTGTAAGGACTCTTTGGTTTCTCACTGTATATAAAAGTTATTTATATATACTACACTGTAATATACTAAGTGTACAATAGCATTGTGTCTAAAAAATATATACTTTAATTTAAAAAATAATTTATTGTTAAAAAATGCCAACAATCATCTGGGCCTTTAGTGAGTGCTAATCTTTTTGCTGGTGGAGGGTCTTGCTTCAATATTGATCGTTGTGGACTGATCATGGTGGTAGTTGCTGAAGGTTGCTGGGACAGCTGTGTGTGTGGCAATTTCTTAAAATAAGACAACAATGAAATGCCATATCAATTGAGTTTTCCATTCACAAAAGATTTCTCTGTAGCATGCAGTGCTGTTTGATAGTATTTTGCCTGCAGCAGAATTTCTTTGAAAATTGGACTCAGTCCTCTCAAACTGTGCTGCTGCTTTATCAACTAAGTTTTTATAATATTCTAAATCCTTTGTGGTCATTTCAGAAGAGTTTACAGCATCTTCACTGGCACTATATTCCATCTCAGACATTCTTTGTTCACCCATAAGTAGCAACTTCTTATCCTTTCAAGTTTTTTCATGACATTGCAGTAACTCAGCCACATCTTCAGGCTCTACTTCTAATTCTGGTTCTCTTGCTACATCTCCCTCATCTGCAGTGACCGCCTCCATTGAAGTCTTGAACTCCTCAAAGTAATCCATGAGGGTTGGAATCAACTTCTAAACTCCTGTTAATGTAGATATATTGACCCCCTCCCATGAATTATGAATGTTCTTAATAACTTCTAAAATGGTGATACCTTTCCAGAAGGCTTTCAATGTACTTTGCCCCAGTCCATCAGAAGACTATCTTGACAGCTGTAGACTAACAATATATTTCTTAAATGATAAGACTTGAAAGTCAAAAATACTCCTTAATCCATAGGCTGCAGAAAGAATGTTGTATTAACAGGCATGAAAACAGCATTGATCTCCTTGTGCATCTCCATCAGAGCTCTTGGGTGACTAGGTGCCTTGAGCAGTAATATTTTGAAAGGAGGTTTTTGTTTTTGTTTTTTTAGCAGTAAGTCTCAACACTGGACTTAAAATATTCAGTAAACTATGTTGTAAACAGATGTGTTATCGTCCAGACTTCTTTGTTCCATTACTTTACATAAGCAGAGTAGACTTAGCATAATTCTAAAGGGCCTTGGAATTTTGAGAATGGGAAATGAGTATGGGCTTCAACTTAAAATCATCAGCTGTATTAGCCTGTAACAAGAGAGTCAGCCTGTCCTTTGAAGCAAGGCATTGACTTCTATCTATGAATGTCTTAGATGGCATCTTCTTTCAATAGTAGGCTGTTTGGTAGAGCCACCTTCATCAGTGATCTTAGACAGATCTTCTGCATAACTTGCTGCAGCTTCTACTTCAGCACTTGCTGCCTCACTGTGTCCTTTTATGTTATAGAGACTCTTAGTGCTCCTCTTAGTGCTCTAGAGATAGCTGCTTTTCTTAAACTTCATAAACCAACTTCTGCTAGCTTCCAACTTTTCTTCTGCAGCTTCCTCATTCTCTTCATAGAACCGAAAGGAGTCAGGGCCTTGCTTTGACTTAAGGAAGGTTGTGGCTAGCGTGATCTTCTATCCAGACCACTACAGCGCTCTCCATATCAGCAGTAAAGCTGTTTTGCTTTCCTACCTTTCATGTGTTCACTGGGGTAATTTCCTTCAAGAACGTTTCCTTTACATTCACAACTTGGCTAACTGGCATGCAAGGCCTAGCTTTCAGCCTGTCTTGGCTTTTGACATGCCTTCCTCACTAGCTCAATCATATCCAGCTTTTGATTTAAAGTGACAGACATACAACTCTTCCTTTCACTGGAACACTTAGAGGCCACTGTAGGGTTATTAATTGGCCTAATTTCACTATTGTTGTGTTTTAGGGAATAGAGAGGCCCAGGGAGAAGGAGAGAGCCAGGGGAATGGCCAGTTGATAGAGCAGGCAGAATGCACACATTTATCAGATTATGGGTACGGTTTGTGGCACCCCCCAAAAATTAGAATAGTAACATCGAAGATCACTGATCACACATCACCATAACATATATAATAATAAAGTTTAAAATACTGTGAGAATTACCAAAATGTGATACAGAGACATGAAGTGAGCACATGCTGTTGAAAACGTGACACTGATAGACATAGTTAACATGTTGGGATTGCCACAAACCTTCAATTTGTAAAAGTCACAGTAACTGCAACACACAAAAGAGCAAAGCACAGTAAAACGAGGTATGCCTGTATTTTTTTTAAAAAAGCTTTTTGTTAAAATTCAGGATATATAATAGGTCTGTAGGAATAGTGAAATATTTTTGCTGATGGATGTAGATATATACATGGGTAGAGATGAAGATCTTAATTACAGCTACGCAGCATAGATTTAGTAAAAGACATTTGAAAACACAAATGTTAAATTAGTGTGGCTAATGGCCTACCCGTGCCATGTTTTCCCTCTTGCAATGAGATACCCCACACTGTGTAGGAGGATGGAGGGAGGACTCCTACTGTCCCTCTTTGCGTGTGGTTATTAAATTGCCTCACTGGGCTAAAACACCACACATCTCATAGATAATATTTGGTAAGTTGTAATCGTCTTCACTCTTCTCTTATCACCCAACCCTATCTTCCCACCTTTCCATCTTTGTTGTTTTGCAACAGCCCCTTCCTTTTGCCTGACTCTCCAGGATTTTATCTCATCATAAATTGTTGTAAAGTACATACTAATATGGGTCTGGATTGACTATTCTTATTTGCAAAACAGTAATTCAATGTTGTGGGGAAGTAAGGGGAAAAAGGGGTATCTTTGACAGTAAACCAAGCAATATTCTGAGGGTGGGATAGAGCAGGAAATTTTATTTTTAATATTTTAAAATCCAAGTAACAGGTAGGCTTCCAGTTAGCTTTAAATGTTTTTTTTTTTCAGCTCAAAAAATTGGATTGTAATTGATACTACATATAATACATTCTAATTCCCTCACTGTATTCTTTGTTTAGTTTCATTTATTTGGTTCAAAATAATTTTTTATCCCATATCTGAAATGTAATATATTTTTATCCAACAACCAGCATGTACATATACTTAATTATGTGGCACATTTTCTAATAGATCAGTCCATCAATTTACTCATTTTAAAGAAAAAAAAATTTTAAAGTCACTTTTAGAGCCCTTAATGTGTAGTTGGGGGTTAAGCTTTGTGGATGTAGCCTTTATATTTAGTATAATTGAGGTCTAAAATAATAATCTTCTATTATCTCAACAGAGCAAATTATTGAAAAAGATGAAGGTCCTTTTTATACCCATCTAGGAGCAGGTCCTAATGTGGCAGCTATTAGAGAAATCATGGAAGAAAGGTAATTAACGCAAAGGCACAGGGCAGATTAACGTTTATCCTTTTGTATATGTCAGAATTTTTCCAGCCTTCACACACAAAGCAGTAAACAATTGCAAATTGAGTAATTATTAGTAGGCTTAGCTATTCTAGGGTTGCCAACACTACACACTGTGCTATTCACCAGAGAGTCACAATATTTGACAGGACTAATAGTCTGCTAGCTGGCACAGGCTGCCCACTTTGCGATGGATGCCAGAAAACCCAGGCATGAACAGGAATCGGCCAGCAAGGCTGCCAGCCACAAGGTACTGGCACAGGCTCCAACGAGAGGTCCCACTCTGGCTTTCCCACCTGATAATAAAGTGTCAAAGCGGAAAGAATGGTAAAGTGTGGTGTAAGAAAGGAACCACTGAATTAAATTCACCTAGTGTTGCAAATGAGTACTTATCTCTAAGTTTTCTTTTACCATAAAAAGAGAGCAAGTGTGATATGTTGAATAGAAAGAGAAACATACTATTTACAGCTGCCTTTTTTTTTTTTTTTTCCACTATCAATCACAGGTATACAAGTACTTGCCTTTACTCCTGCATGTAGAAGACTCTTATGAGCGAGATAATGCAGAGAGGGCCTTTCATATAAATTTATACAGCTCTGAGCTGTTCTTCTTCTAGGGTGCCTTTTCATTAAGAGGTAGGCAGTATTATTATTAAAGTACTTAGGATACATCGGGGCAGCAAGGACATATTCAGTATCATTCTTGCTCCATTTCCAGATTATTCATTTCTAAATTAGCATGTAGAAGTTCACTAAATAATCATCTAGTGGCCTGGCAGAAATAGTGAATTTCCCTAAGTGCCTTTTTTTTTTGGTTTTTCTTTTGTTTTGTTTTTTAAACAAGCAGTAGATGGTGCTTTGGTCATAAGGGAAGATACAGTCTATTTCCAGGACTATTCTATATTTTCAATATGGCTGGATACTAATTATTTGCCAGCCTCCTTTTCTAAATTGTGAGACATTCTTGGAGGAACAGTTCTAACTAAAATCTGTTATGACTCCCCATGTTTTAAAATAGCTAAATTTAGTAAGGGAAAAAATAGTCTATGTTTTAGAAGACTGAACTTGGCAAACTAACTTGAATTTTGTGCTTTGTGAAATTTTATATAGAAATGAACTTTCCCATTATTTTCACCCACATGTAATTTACAAAACAGTTCATTACAATTATCAGTATATTTTGATACTGAGGTAAAACAAGGCTTAAAAACTATTATCCAGTTTGCTTGGCGACCTGTTTTAAAAAAAATAATAAACCGTTCATTTCTCAGGATGTGGTCATAGAATAAAGTTATGCTCAAATGTTCAAATATTTTGATTGCCTCTTGAATTTATTTGCTAATTGTATGTGTGTGTGTTTCTGTGGGTTTCTTTAAGGTTTGGACAGAAGGGTAAAGCTATTAGGATTGAAAGAGTCATCTATACTGGTAAAGAAGGCAAAAGTTCTCAGGGATGTCCTATTGCTAAGTGGGTAAGTGTGACTTAATAAAGCCTTTGGTCTTAAATCTTGGGCATTTTGATTTGTAAATCTAACCCTGAGAATTGGGTTACCCAGATCAAAGACCCATGCCAATTAAAAAGAATATTACCTGTATTTTTTATCATGTGTTATCTCTTAAGAAGAGGCAGATTAATTCTAAAATCAACAAACTGTATTTAATTGAAAGAATTTAGTGATGAGGAGGAGGTCCATTCTAGTGTCTGCTAAATGTATAATCCTTCTTAGAATGTGAAGTGGTCCTTAATCTTTTAAATACCTTCAATTAATCTTTACATTGTCATTTGTGAAAACCTTGAACTAAGACTTACATATCTTTCATCTGGCTCTGGTTTTAATGCAGGTAGCATTTAATTGTCCCCACTGTACTGGGTATAGTATAACTATAAACATTGTTACAGTTGCTAAACATTAAGGAATAGTTTTGCATCTCTCCTTGTTCTGATACCAGGGTCAAAGCCCACTTTTTATAGATGGGCAGCAAAAGGCAAATTGCACATGGTGATAAATGTTGCCCTAATTGTGACCTAGACATGATAAAATATACATACATAAGTGCCCTTATCTGCTGCAAGTGACCCTTGTTTTGTTTTGGTTGGGGTGGGGGGTGTTTGGGATGGAATGGTGATCTGCACAGGTGGTTCGCAGAAGCAGCAGTGAAGAGAAGCTACTGTGTTTGGTGCGGGAGCGAGCTGGCCACACCTGTGAGGCTGCAGTGATTGTGATTCTCATCCTGGTGTGGGAAGGAATCCCGCTGTCTCTGGCTGACAAACTCTACTCGGAGCTTACCGAGACGCTGAGGAAATACGGCACGCTCACCAATCGCCGGTGTGCCTTGAATGAAGAGTAAGTGAAGCCCAAGGCCTCTATCCTCTATGCGGCCACTGATAGGAAAGCCCAGTCTTTGGTTGGAAGGAAGAGTTCAACACGCACTTTTACATTTATAAAATGAGGATCAAAATGCCTGTTTGGCAGTCATGGGATAAGAAGTTGTATTTGCTAATGTGAATAACTTGAGATGATTTCATTACCTGAATTGTACAGACAGTTTAGCCACTAATTAGGAGCAGAGTGTCTGTACCCACATGGCCTCAGTTATACCATAAGCTTGAAATTATTTATGTGCTCACATGCTACAAGTGACAGCTCCTGTGTGCCTGGCCACTATATTAGTATGTATTGACTCCACTTCCATGTTGCAGTATCTGAAACAGAAAGTAAGTCTAATAAGAAACTTTGGGATTCGCAGGTCAAATACCTTCCATATGTATGTAGCAAAAACAGAATACAGTGCCTTAGAAGTTCTGTAGAAATAGAACGGATTTTTACTTTCATTCAAACTATTCATTGTTTCCACAATAGTAATCAAAACTGCTTCCACTTTTACTGCTGCTAAATCATCAGGAAATTACTGGGTATGGATATATATTATTTTCCAGGAATATAAGAATTTAGAATAGAACTGCAAGAGTATGCGCTTAAATATATTTAGTGCATCCAGTTGCTACTGTTTTGTTTTCAACACCGTCCACTTTGCTCGAAGTCTAAACCTTCACTTGGAAAAAGTTTGATTTTGAATATTCCTCTACTGTGTTGATAATCCTGTATAACACTAAAAGAATATATGAATGTTCATGGTGCTACACAGAAATCTTACAAGTTATTTTGCTCACAATTGGTTTTAAAATAATTTTAATTTTGCACTATTTCCTTTAGTCTTGTTTTCTCTGCATCCACCAAACTATAGAATCATTTGCTGAACTTATAAGAAATGCTCATATTGCTCATTGCAACAACTAGCCAAATTTGTCCTTTGCTGTTTAAAACTCTAACTAGCATGGTTTTACTAAATTTATCTTAACACAGTTTCTCTCTCAGGGTTGTGGGGAGACAAATCAACTATAAATAATCTCTTTAGAAAAGTTACTCTTTCTATATGAAAGTGTGACTTGACTTTCTATGATAATTATCCAAAAATTTATGGTGTATACCTGACCACTTTTACAAATGATTAATTGGAAAGTAGAAATTGCTGATTCATAACATGTAACTTATAAACTTATGATGGACTACTTTAAGCATAAATTTTTCTTTTTTAAGACGGAGTTTCGCTTTGTCACCCAGGCTGGAGTGCAATGGCGCTATCCGGGCTCACTGCAACCTCCACCTCCCAGGTTCAAGCAATTCTGCCTTAGCCTCACGAGTAGCTGGGATTACAGGCATGCGCTACGATGCCCAGCTAATTTTGTATTTTTAGTAGAGACACGGTTTCTCCATGTTGGTCAGGCTGGTCTGGAACTCCTGACCTCAGGTGATCCACATGCCTTGGCCTCCCAGAGTGCTGGGATTACAGGCATGAGCCACCATGCCCAGCCTAAAATATTTTTTTAATCTACCCTGATTCCTCTTGCTCTTTCTGAAGAAAAATTTTAGAAAATATAGTTAGGTGCCTTTAATTAGAAAAACAAATAAAAATTAAGGCAACTTGGGCTCATACTGGTAATAGCATTTCTCTCAGGAACTCAGTAATACTGCATTGTCTTTAAAGCATAATATCTCTTCGACTTGATGGTTTGAAATTTTAAATCACTGAAGAACCTCTTGTGAAAATGATAGTTTTAAAATTTCTTTTCAAGAATAGTCCTATTGCAATACGTTTGAATTTATTGAAGTTTCCTGAAAACTATATTTCATTCATTGTAATGAATTTAATTTTCATTAGCATAGATCTCTAATATTTTTCTCGGCTCACTGCAACCTCTGCCTCCCAGGTTCAGGAGATTCTCATGCCCCAGCCTCCCGAGTAGCTAGGATTACAGGCACCCACCACCATTCCCAGCTCATTTTTGTATTTTTAGTAGAGACAGGGTTTCGCCATGTTGGCCAGATTGATCTCGAACTCCTGGCTTCAGGTAATCCATGTGCGTTGGCCTCCCAAAGTGCTGGAATTACAGGTGTAGGCCACCACGCCCGGCCAGCTTTTCCATAATTCTTGTAAATGCCAATGCCTGAAATGGAATCTGTCATATAAAAAAATTACATGAAGAACTTTTATTATTTTGCATTTGAAAACCATGAAATATGGTTGGACCAGAGTCTCAGAAAGCTTGTAGTTTGTTAGTTTAACTGCTCTAAATGTCAGGCATGTACAAAACTATTAAAAGACATGCTTCAAATATGAAGACAATGTAAAAGCACAGCTGTACACTTTTGTTTTTTGTCTAGTTTCAAGGTAAAGATGAATAGTCATTTAGATAATGCTTAAACTATGCTTATGCATACTTAGAGCAGTTCTCCAAAATAAAAAATTTTAATACTTAAATACATGATTAAAATAGACATGTATCCAATGTCAGTACAGAGTTTACTCAGAAATAACTTTTGAAGTTTCTTCTACCCCATAAATAGATTTTATTTTATGGCTGGCAGAAGTGAAAATTACAACTTTTTGCCAAGGACAGAGAATAATCTCAAACTGGGCCTGTGGACTCAGTTTTATGTTCAAAGCTATGTGAACCTCATCACTGAGTTCTTACAAATCCCTGTGTCCACATGCTCCAAACCACCCACTGTGAGTTCAGAAAAGAACTCTGAGTGCATCTATCAGTGGGAAAGTAAAAACTGATTTTTACATTTTCTTTGAGCCAAACCAGCTGTTTCTTCTTTAAAGATTTCCCTTTGAGATTTCTATTTTATGACTAAGTCTAACCAGTAATTTTTTGGCAAGTAAGAATTGTGGGAGTGTATCTGTCATCATAAGGAAATCAAAGCCAGAAATGCCTTCTGCCGTGGTGGGTGATGTTAAACATTTCAAGGAACTTTGTATTATAAAAATTGTCAAACGTAAAAGGAAAAGTGCAATATAATGAATTCCATGGACCCATCACACAGCATCAATATTTATCAACATTTTATCAATATTTTTTCATATATTTTTCCCACATCCCCTCCCACTAGTGTTTGAAAGCAGAAGACAGGTAACATATCATCTTACCTGTTAACACTTCAGGATATATTTCTAACAGGTAAAAACTTTATCATTTAATATTTAGACTGTCTTTGTTCAAATTATCTGATTAGATTCTATTTCAAAAAACACCCACATAAACAAAAATGATGTTGAGAAAGAGCCCTTGCACATGATTGACACTTCTGAGTAGTGTGATCCCAGTTCCTGTCCATTGTCTGGGATAACTATTAAATAAAACTTCCTGTCGTAAACTTGTCTCCATTTAGAAGATAAATTATATCATTCACAAGCCTCTTTTTATTTATAATAGCCCTTCCCCTTTTTTTATGAATTTTTTTTTTTTTAAAGAAACTGTGATTTTTCTCTGTAAAATTCCCCACATTTTGGATTTGGCCGATTTCATCTTGGTTCTTTTGTTTAACCTATTCCTCTCTCCCCAGTATCTTCTGTGGACTGGTAGTTTGACTGGTTCTTTTTCTTTTCCTTTCTTTTTTTTTTTTTTTTTTTTTTTTGAGACAGGCTCTCGCTCTGTCGCTTAGGCTGGAGTGCAGTAGCCCAATCTCAGCTCACTGCAACCTCCACCTCCAGGTTCAAGCTATTCTTGTGCCTCAGCCTCCTGAGTAGCTGGGACTACAAGCATGCGCCACCTCGCGCAGCTAATTTTTGTACTTTTCATAGAGACTGGGTTTCGCCGTGTTGGCCAGGCTGGTCTCAAACTCCTGGCCTCAAGTGATCTGCCCACCTTGGCCTCCCAAAGTGCTGGGATTACAGGCATGAGCTACCACACCCAGCTGATTTTTAAGTAATATAAGTATGTGTGCGTGTATAGTATACATTGGCAAAAACGCTTCATAAGTAGTGCTAAAATCATCTTATTTATATACATCAGGAGACACATAATGTCTGCTTGGTTCCCATTTTAGTGATGTTAATAGTGTTTAGCATGTTTAATTGTCGGCTTGATCAATCATTATGTTCCTCGTCAAACTTTCACCTGATAGTTTCACATCAATTGATAATCATTGCCTGTTTCCATTATTTTGTTTTCAAGTTGACAGTTTTCTCTCTCTTGATGTTGTGTAAATTTGGTTATATAAATTATTTTGCTAGTTTTTCTATGCTGTATACATTTGAATAACTGACCTAATTTTACTTTAAAAATATTTTACAATTAGAAGTCCAAATAGTAAATCAAAGATTAAGAATTCTTGCAGAAATCTGTTATATAGATGACATTTTAATATTTGCCCTTTATATTGTTTACCATGAGCCCAATTTCAAGTCATATTAAAATGACTGTTATGTGCTAATTCTAACAGTATTTGAAAGACCCTTATCGAAATAAAAATAACTTTTAGTAGCCACTTTATGTAGAAAATCACCTTTAAGTTATTCTCCAATGTTTTTTTCTGATTGAGATATAATTCACATACCATAAAATTCACCCTTTTAAAGTATACAATTCAGTTGTTTCAGTACATTCACAAAACTGTGCAAATGTCACCTCTACCTAGTTTCAGAACATTTCCATCATTCACATAAGGAAACCCTGTATTTATTAGGCAGTCACTTCCCCTTCTCCCCTTCATCCTTCCTCTAAGTGGCAACCACCAATAAACATTCAGTTTCTTTGGATTTGCCTATTCTGGGCATTTTGTATTAGTGAAATCATATATTTGGCCTTTCTGTCTGGCTTCTTTCATGTACCTTAATGTTTTCAAGTCTCATTCATTTTATTTAAAAAAAAAAAAAAGTACCTTTTTTGGACCATATATCTATTCACACCATATTTTTTGAGACAGTCTCACTTTGTCGCCCAGGCTGGAGTGCAGTGGCGCAACCTTAGCTCACTGCAACCTCCATCTCCCAGGTTCAAGCGATTCTCATGCCTTAGCCCCCAAGTTGTTGGTATTACAGGTGTGCGCCACAACACCCAGCTAATTTTTGTATTTTTAGTAGAGACAGGGTTTCACCATGTTGGACAGGCTGCTCTCAAACTCAGCCTCAAGTGATCCTTCTACCTTAGCCTCCCAAAGTGCTCTGACTTACAGGCATGAGCCACTGTGCCCAGCCACATTTTCTTCATCCATTTATTAGTTAATTGTCATTTGGATCATTTCCACTTTTTGGCTATTATAAATTATGCTGCAATGAACATCAGTGTACACGTTTTTGTGTGAATGTATTTTCAGTTATCTTGGGATATATCGCCTAGGAGTGACATTGTTAGTAATATGGTAACTCTATGTTTAACTTTTTGAAGAACTGCCCAACTATTTTCCAAAGTAGCTGCATCCTTGTACATTTCTGCCAACAATGTATGAAGGTTCCAGTGTCTCCACATCCTCAAGAAAATGTTATTGTCTTTTTAATTACAACCATCCAAGTGGGTATGAAGTTTCTCTCTTGATTTTGATTTGCACTTTCCTAATGGCTGATATTGGGCATCTTTTCACGTGTGTATTGACCATGTATTTTTTTTTTGAGAAAAGTCTATGTATATGTTTTTAATTGTGTTATTTTTAGAGTTGTAAGAATATGATATATGTTGATACTCGAACTTTGTCAGATGCCTGGTTTACAGATATTTTCTCCTATCCCACAGGTTGTCTCTTCACTTTGATAATGTCCTTAAAGTGCAAAAGTTTTAATTTGATTTTGATGAAACTCAATTTCTTATTAATTGGTAGCTTGTGCTTTTGGGGTCATATTTAAGAAATCATTGCCTCATTCAAGATCTGAAAGATTTACACCTATGCTTTCTTCTCAGAGTATTATAACTTTAGATCTTATATTTAGATTTTTAATTAATGTTAATTTGATGGTGAGAGGTAAGAGTCCAACTTCATTCCTTTGCAAGTAGCTGTCCAGTTCTCTCAGCATCGTTTGTTGAAGAGACTATTTTTTTTCAATTAATTGACCAAGATGTATGGGTTTATTTCTGGACTCTTAATTCTCTTAATCTGCGTGACTTTTCTTATGCCAGTACCACACTGTGCTGATTCCTATAGTTTTGTAGTAAATTTTAAAATCAAGAAAGGTAAGTCTTCCAACTTTGTACTTTTGCCTACCATGTTTCTTGTGTTTCCATATGAATTTTAAGATGAGTTTGTCGTTTCCCTTCTGGATTTTTTTTTTTTTTTTTTTTTTTTTTTTTTTTTTTTGTAGAGCTAGAGTCTTACTCTATTACCCAGGCTGGTCTTGAACTCCTGGGCTAAAGACATCGTCCCACCTAGGCTTCTCAGAGTGCTGGGATTACAGGCGTGAGCCACCACATCCAGCCCCCTTCTGGGACTTTGACTGGGGTTCTGTTGAATCTGTAGGTCAATTTGGAGAGTATTGATATCTTAACATTAATGCTTCCAATTTATGAACACAGGATATTTTTCCATTTATTCTTAAATTTCTTTCAGTAATGTTTTGGATGAAACATGCACAAAGTCCTGCACTTTTTTTTTTTTTTAAGACAGAGTCTCCCTCTGCTGCCTAGTCCAGATTGCAGTGATGCCATCTCAGTTCACTGCAACCTCCACATGTGGGTTTAAGTGATTCTCCTGCCTCAGCTTCCCAAGTAACTGAAACTACAGGTGCGCGCCACCATGCCTGGCTAATTTTTTTGTATTTTTAGTGGAGACAGGCTTTCACCATGTTGGCCAGGCTGGTCTCAAACACCTAGCCTCAAGTGATCTGACTGCCTTGGCCTCCCAAAGTACTGGGATTACAGGCATGAGCCACCACACCTGGCCTGTACTTCTTTTGTTAAAATTTTTTTCTATGTATTTTTTTTTATCCTATAGCAAAATCAATTTTTTTGTCAATAATACATAGTCATATATTTCACTTTTATATATTGGTCTTATATCCTACCAACTTGCTGAACTAGCTTATTAGCACTAACTTTTTTTTGGTAGATTCCTCAGGATTTGCTACATACAAGATTATGTCATCTACAAGTAGAAATAGTTTCATTTCTTCACTTCCAATCTGAGTGGCCTTTTTTTTTTTTTTTTTCCCTTGCCTGATTACCCAGTTAGAACTTCCAGAAAATGTCAGGTACAATTAACAACCGCAAACATCCTTGTCTTATTCCTCATTTTAGAAAGAAATTTTTAGTTGTTCACCATCAGGTACGATACTAGTTGTAGGTTTTGTTTAAAAAAAGACTGTGTCAAGTTCAGAAGTTCCTTTCTGTTGCTAGCTTGTTGAATAATTTTATCATGAAAGGGTGTTGAACTTTTCTCAAATGCTGTGGCTATATCTGATGAAATGATCATGGGTTCTTCTCCTTTATTCTCTTAATATGGTGTATTATATTCATTTTTATACATTAGATTAACATTATATTTCTGGAATAAATCCCACTTGGTCTCAGTGTATATTACTTTTTATATTATTGCTAGAGTCAGTTTGCTAGTTTTTCATTGAGGACTTTTGCATCTCTGTTGATAAGGTATATTGATCTTTAGTTTCCTTGTGATGTCTTTGGTTTTGGTGTCACAGTAATTCTGAGTTCGCAAAATGCATTGGGCAGTGTTCCCTTCTCTATCTTTTGGAAGAGCTTACAAAGGATTGGTTTAACTCTTTTTTTAAATGTTTGAGGAAATTCTGTACCCGTGGGCTTTCCTTTGTGGGAATTTTTAAACATTTTTAAAATAGATTATTTTTAAAGCAATTTTAGGGTAACAGCAACATTGAATGAAAGGCACAAAGCTTCCTCAAGTACATGCTGCCCCTATATGTGCATAGCCTCCCTCATTATCAACATCCTTTACCAGAATGGTACATTTGTTGCAATCAGTGAACCTGCATTGACAATTATCACTGAAAGTTCATAGTTTAGAGTTCACCTTTGTTGTTACGTATTCTGTGAATTTGGATCCATGTCTAATGATACTCATTCACCATTACAGTGTCATTCAGAGTAATTTCACTGCCTTAAAAGTCCTCTGTACCCTACCTATTTATCTCTCCCACCCCACTAACCCTTAGCAACCAATGATCTTTTTATCTCCATAATTTTGCCTATTCGAGAATGTCATATAGTTGGAATGATACAGTATATGTAGCCTTTTCAGACTGCTTTTTGTCCCTTAGTAATAAGCTTTTAAACTTTCCACCATGTCTTGATAGTTCATTTCTTTTCGGCATTGAATAATATTCCATTGTCTAGTTTATCACAGTTTATTTATCCATTCACATAGTGAAAGACATCTTAGTTGCTTCCAAGTTTTGACAATTACTCCTTTGAATAAATACCACAGAGCACGGTAGCTTGATTGACAGTAAGAAATATACTTTCTCAGTCTGTATCTTGTTTTTTCATTCACTTGACAGTGCCATTTGCAGAACAGATAGTTTTAATTTTAATGAAGTCTAGGTTATTGGTTAATTCATGAATAATGTTTTTGGTATTGTATCTAAAAAGTCAACACCAAACCCAAGGTCATCTATATGTTCTGTATTATCTTCCAGGAGTTTTATAGTTTTACATTTTACATTTAGGTCTATGACCCATTTTGCATTAATTTTGCAAAAACTATAAAGACTATGTATAGATTCACCTATGTGCATGGAGTTGTCCAGTTGTTCCCGTACCATTTATTAAAGACTATCTTTGCTTTATTATATTACCTTTGCTACTTTGTCAAAGATCAGTTGATTAAAATTAAGTGGTCTGTTTCTGGACTCTTTATTCTTTTCCATTGATATATTTGTCTAGACTTTCACCAATGCCACACTATCTTGATAACTTGAGCTTTAGAATAAATCTTACAATCATGTAGCGGCAGTCCTCTGACATTGTTTTTCTCCTTCAGTATTGAGTTGACTATTATTTTGCCTATTACTAAGTGACAAAAACCAGTCTGAGAAGACTGTATATACTGTGATGTATTATTGGTCTTTTGCCTCTCGATATAAACTTTAAAATTAGTTTGTCAATATCCTCAAAATCTTGTGGGAATTTTGATAGAATGCACTGCATTTCTAGATTGAGTTAGAAATACTGCCATCTTGACAAAACGCATCTTCCTATCTATGAACATGGAACATCTCTTTATTTCTTTGATATCCTTCATTAGAATTTTACATTTTCCTCATATAGACCTTGTACATATTATATTAGATTTATACATAAATATTTCATTTTGGGGGTGCTGATAATGTATTTTTATCTCAAATTCTGCTTGTACATTGTTGGTATGCAGAAAAGTGATCAACTTTTGTATATTAAACTTATTTCCTGCAACCATGTTATAATCACTTTATATCCAGTTTTGGTGGTTTTGTTTTGTTTTTGTCATTCTTTTGTATTTTCTAGGTGAACATGTCATCTGCAAGACAACTTCTTTCTAATCTGTATACCTTTTATTTTCTTGTCTTAATGTATTATCTAGGATTTTCAGTGTGATGTTGAAAAGCACTGGTGAGAGGCAACATTCTTGCCTTGTTCCTGATCTCAGCAGGAAGTCTTCAATTTTATCAACATTAAATATGTTAGCTGTATGGTTTTGTAGGTATTCTTTATCAGGTTCAGGTAGTTCCCTTCTTTTCCTAGTTTACTGAGAGGCTTTTGAAAATCATGAATCAGTGTTGGATTTTGTAACTACTTTTTTTTTTCACCTATTGATATTACCATATGATTTTTAAAAACTTATTAATGAAATAGATTACATTAATTGATTTTCAAATTTTGAACTAGGCTGACATACCTGGGGCAAATCCCACATGGTTGTGATACGTTATTTATATATATTGTTGGATTTGATTTGCCATTTGGTAAGGACTTTTGCATTCATGGTCATGGTTGCTATTAGTCTGTAGTTATCTTTTCTTATAAAGATGTTGGTGTTGGTATTAAGGTAATGCTGGTCTCATAGAATAAGTTATGAAGTATTTTCTCTGCTTCTGTCTTGAGATTGTGGAGAATTGATATAATTTCTTCCTTAAAACTTTGGTAGAAATCAGAATGAACCATCTGGGTCTGGTACTTTGTTTTTGGAAAGTTATTACTGATTCAATTTCTTTCATAGATATAGGCCTATTTAGATTATTATTTTGTGTAAATATTGGTAGTTGTGTCTTTCAAGGAACTGGTCCATTTCACCTTATTAAATGTGTGGGCACATTTGTTCATAATATTTATTTTCCTTTGTTTTTGAGACAGGGTCTCACTCTGGTTGCCCAGGCTGGAGTGCAGGGGCATGATCTCAGCTCACTGCAGCCTCGACCTCCTGGGCTCAAGTGATTCACCCACCTCAGCCTCCCAAATAGCTCGGACTACAGGCACATGCCACCATGCCTGGCTAATATGTTTTATTATTATTAGAGACGGGGTTTTCCTTTGTTGCCCGGTATGATCTTGAACTCCTGGCAAGCAATCTGCCTGCCTCAACCTCCAAAGAGTGATGGGATTACAGGCGTGAGCCATGACACCTAGCCTGATGGCAGAACTTTGTAAGAAGAATAGAATGGTATATGTCATTTCCCAAAATTTTTTTCCCCTCCTCCTATGGAAGCATGAAGGTATTTTTCTCTAGTATTCATTGTGAGAATGTCATCTGGCTCTTGAATGTAGAAAACTCACAGAACTGTGAGGAACCTATTATGACTGGATGCCTCTGGAGTTGTTCACACTGAACCTCCAGCAATTCATCACTTATAGTTCAGATTTTCCTACCCCAACACTGGTTCCCACAGAGGTTTCTGCTCCGGTAAGTTGTAATTCTTTTTATCCATCTGTCTCTTTGGTTTTGAGGGCAGTGATTTTCCCTGTGACCTCATTTGTCTGACAGATCTAAGTAGTGTTGATTACATCTTTTAACCTGTTGTAGGTATATTCAGATTTTCTGTTTCTTCTTGAGTCAATTTTAGTAGTGTTTTTCTAGAAGTTTGTTCTCCAGCTCAGCTTTAGCTCAATCCTATAAAAATATGAGTATGTTGAGTTTTCATTTACAATAAGATATTTTCTAATTTCTATTTCTCTAGCTCAGCTTTAGCTCCATCCTATAACATATGAGTATGTTGAGTTTTCATTTACAATGAGGTATTTTCTGATTTCTGTCATTTTTTTGATTTCTGTTTATATGAGTATATTTTTACCTATTACCCAAATTTGCTTTTGTTATTCATTTATAATTTTATCAGAAAACACACTTTGCACAATTTTTTCAGCATTACATTTATTTAGACTTGTTTTATAACCTGTCATACCGTCCATCCTGGAGAATGTTTCATGTGTACTTGAGAAGAATGTGTATATTCGGCTGTTGGTGGGTGGCATGTTTTATAGATGTCTGTTAGACCTAGTTGATTTATAGTGTTTTTTACAATTTGTTTTCTTTTTAATCTTCTGTCTACTTTTAGCCATTATTGAAAGTGGATTAGTGAATTATCTATCAATTCCTTTAATTCTGCCGTTTTTTGCTTTATGTATTTTGGTGCGCTGTTGCTGATTACATGTATGTTTACATTTGTTGCATCATTTTAATGGCTTGAACTTTTTATTATAAAATGTGTATATCTTGTAGACATCACATAGTTAAATCTTTTTAAAAATCGATATTGCCAGTCTCTGCCTTTTAATTTTTCAATTCACCATTCATATACATTTAATATAATTATTGACAAGGTAGGATTTGTCTGCCATTTTGTCTATATCTTTTTTTGTATTCAGTAGATATTTTCTAGTGTACTGTTTTAACTCCCTTGTCTTTTACTAAATTTTTTGATGTTATTTTCTTAGTGATTTCCCTGGGGATTACAACTTACAAAAGCTAGTCTGAAGTAATACCAATTTCATTACAGTATAAGGAAACTTTGTTCCCATATAGCTCCATTCCCTCTTTTTACTCTATGCTATTTTACAAATTACATTTTATATATTTTATGCCCATTAACACAGATTATGTTTTGTCTTTTAAATCAGATTGGTATTGTCATTTAAATCAAATATGAGAAAAATAGTTACAAACAAAAATACATATATGATTTCATATTTACCTATGTAATTATCTTTACTGGTGCTCTTTAAGTTCTTAGGTGGATTTGAGGTAATGTATAGTGTCCTTTACTTTCAGCCTGAAGTACACGTTTAGTATTTTTTATAGGACATGCCTGAAAATAATAAACTCTTATTTATCAGAGAATGTCCTAATTTATTATATAATACATTTCTGAAAGATAGTTTTGCAAAATACAGAATTATTGGTTGACAGTCTTTTTCTTGTGGTTCTATGTCATCCTACTGCCTTCTGGTCTTCATTGTTTCTGATCAGAGATCAGCTATTAATCTTATTGGGATTCCTGCGTACATGATAATCATACAGTTTTCATGATTTTCTTGTGTTGTTGGCTTTCAGCAATTTGGTTATGATGTTTATATGTATGCATATCTTTGGTTTTATGTTACATGGAGTTAGTTGAGCTTCTTGGACATGTAGATTGATGTTCATCAAATTTGAGAAGTTTTTGGCCATTATTTTTCAAATATTCTTCCTATTCTTTATTCTTGATCCTCTACTTTGGGGACCTCCATTGTCTATGTTGGTATGCCTTATGGTCTTCCACAGATCTCTGAGGTTCTGTTTAATTTTATTTTTTCATTTTTCAAACTGAATAATCTCAAATGACTTATCTTCAAGTCCCTTTTTCCCCTCCCTCCTTTTCAACTCTGCTATTGAACCCCTCTAATTTTTTATTGCAGTTTTTACACTTTCAGCTTTAGAATTCTATTTAATAATATCTTTTTCTTGAGTTTATCTCATGTATTTAGTAAAATTCTGTATTCTTACTTTAGTTGTTTAAATAGTTTTCTTTCATTATGTGGGCATACGTGAAATAGCTGACTTAAAGTCTTTGTCCAGTGGCCTAACATCTGGACTTTTTCAGGGATAGCCTCTATTGACTACTTTATATGGTCCATACTTTGTTTCTGTTAATTGTTTAGACATTTTAAACTAATGTAATGGCTGAGAGCAGTGGCTCGTGCCTGTAATCCCAGCACTTTGAGAGGCCAAAGCAAGAGGATCGCTTAAGCCAAGGAGTTCGAGACTTGCCTGCGCAACATAGTGAGACCCTGTCTCTACAAAAATAAAAATAAATAAAATAATCTGGTAAATCTGAAAATCAGATTCTACCCCCTGTCCAGAATATGTTATTGTTTCTGGTGGTGGTTGTTTATTTCTTTTTCACTACTCCTATAAAGTTTGTATTATTTCTCATAGATAGCCATCGAAGTCTTTGCTTGGTTAGCTTAGAGGTCAGCTAAGGATTAGACAGAATTCCTTAGGTGCCTGAGACCAGTAAGTCAGTCTTTGACAAAGGGGTCTGTATGTGTGTTGGGGCATGCATTCAACACTCAGCCAGGCTATTTACAGCTCTGCATTAGCCTTTATTCCCTGCTTGGGCAGTCTCACTCAAGGTTAGACTGTGGTGAGAGTTTAGGGCTTTCTCAGGTCTTTTGTGAACCCTACATTTGTATGTGGCTTTCTAAATTCCCAGGAATATATTTTCAAAGCCTCCTATGTATGGATCATCTCATTTCCCAGGTTTTACTTTTAAGTTTTTTTTGTTATCTTATTTTTTGCTCCAGTTGTTAGCTACACTTCAGTGACAATATTCAACAGTTGCCTATGATTATTTGATTGTGGAAAAGGTGGTTCACACTAGATGAACTCCAAGTTAGATAAAGTAAAGATAACCTTACTAGAGGGATCTTCCAGGAAACTACCAAACAGGTCAAGTAACGTGAGGTCTCTGTGAATGGGACTTTAGAATATATCCAACCAATCTGGCCTCCTCTAGTGGCAGCATGGCTGCTGCTTTTCATAATAAATGTGGGCTGTTTTGATTTGAAGGCTACCATAGAGCTATGGGGAAAGTTAAAATACCACAGAGTTCACTGTTCTCACTGAAATCCTGTCTTTTTTTTTTTCCCCCTTGAATAAATTCTCCCTATATTGCTGCAAGCTTTTTGCTAATTTCCAGATCTGAAAAAGCTGATTCTGACAGTATTTATCAGTACTTTTATTGCTTTTATGGAGGAGAAAATTTTCAGATATCCTCATTCTGCCATTATTGCTGACATGTATAAAGGGATCATTTCTAATTGTAATATTCCTTTTGCATTTATTAGCTGGAATACTTTACAGGACTTTTCCTCATCAACTGTTTAGTTACCACTTAATATTAGTTGGTAAGAATGACAGAATAAATGCATGGCAAGAATCTTGTCAAATTTCAGAGATTTTGATGGGAAATTATATTTAGAGATCACAATCAGTGTCTAGATGTGCTCCCTGCTACGGAGATGTCATTACTTTTAGGCTTTTTTAATGGGCAAATCCATGAAGTAGTTATTTTTTAGAAAGAAAATCTGAGATTAACTCAAATCATTAATTCATACTGTTTTTTCCTGTTCATAGTTAAGATGACAGAGTATTATTATCTTTTGTTTTGCTTCTCTTGTACACTGAAATTCTTGGTTTTTGATATTAACAATTATTTCTTTCTGTCACAATATACATACAGTAATTTAAAAATAATTTACAGTGTTACCTGAATATTTTTTCTTTGTAAGTTGTTTTATCTTTCTTTTTCTTTGCTTACTTGTATGTTTGTTTATTGTCATTAGGATCTATCAAACTAGGGCTATAAAGCTGTAATACTGTATTTTAGCCAAAAACTAAACTAGGAAGCACTCAAATGCCCATCAATGGTAGAATAACTTGTCACATTTTTATAAGATGGAATATGGTACTCAATGAAAATGAATAAAGTACAACTACATGCAGTGATTTGGATGGATATCCCAAACATAATGGAAAAAGAAGACAGATGCAAATAACTTACATAATTCCATATACCTATGTATATATCAAGTATAAAAGTAGGCAAAACAAGCCATCGATGGTGGCACACACCTATAGTCCCAGCTATTTGGGAGGCTGAGGCAGAAGATCACTTGAGCCTAGAATTTCAGGTTCAACCTGTGCAACATTGCAAGACCCCATCTATAAAAAAGAAAGCAATATTCACATACAAATAGGCAGAACTACTATATTCTTAGAGAAGTTACTGTTAGGGAGACAGACAGTGACTGGAAGGCAAAATGAGGGGAAATTCCAGGGGATAGTAAATATTTTATTTATTAGTGTGGGTTCTACTTACCTGGGTATGTTCCATTTGTAAACTGTAAAATTATGTGCACTTTTCTGTATGTGTATTATATTGCAATAAAATTGTTTTAAAGTCAATTGGAATAGTTCTGTGTGTGGTTATGCCACGGCTTAATACAGAGTTAGATTAGGCTTCTTTTCAAACTCATTTTGCATATAGACACTCAGAATATCAGCTGCACAGCCTATATAATGCTATCCATAGCAATGAATTTGGTCTTTTGATTTCTCAGGAGAACCTGTGCCTGTCAGGGACTGGATCCAGAAACCTGTGGTGCCTCCTTCTCTTTTGGTTGTTCATGGAGCATGTACTACAATGGATGTAAGTTTGCCAGAAGCAAGATCCCAAGGAAGTTTAAGCTGCTTGGGGATGACCCAAAAGAGGTTTGTTTACTTCCTGATGTATAATCACTTTATTTTTCATGGAGAATTCATTAGCATAGATGGAGTGAACAATATGACATATCTTGGTAAGCTCTTATTAATCAAAGTTCTTCCCAAACTGTAGATACACACTATTTTTTGAGCTGGCATAATAATCATATTATGCCAAAATAATAGATAAAATTTGAGCAACAAAAACTTCCTCGTTGGTCTTTTATGCTAACTCCAAAGTTTTAAAGGGTGTCACTTCATTGTTAAAACTAAATGAGAATTGGTGGTTTTTTCATATTTTGACTTTGAATTATGGAAGTTACATAAGTACTACACTCAGAAAAGACCATTTTTAGTCACATTTATATGCCACGAGAATCAAATAATTTAAAGTCACTGTAATGAATGCATTTAAGTAGCTAAAACATATTTAGATTTTAATGTAACTCTGTAATGGAAATAAATGGACATTGATTTCTCACCAAAGTCATTGGTTTTTGTCTTGTCTCTAGAACACGTATTTCTTAAAATATAATTTGCAAATTGATAAATTTAACAACTTTTGGGTTGGCATGTAGTCTAGAGTATAGATACTCCTTGACTTATGAGGAGACTACATCCCCATAAATCCATTGTAAATTGAAAATCCATTTAATACCCCAATAAACCCACCCTAAAGTAAAAAAACAAAAACAAAAAAAAACAAGCCATTATAGGTCAGGGACTGTCTCTGTACTAATTGAATGATTAGAAAACCTCAATATATTTAGCATTTAGATATGACCACATTTTCAGTCATTCTATACACTTACAATTATCTTTTAAATTTTGAATACAATTCAAATATTTCCATACTATAGATATTATAACATTGATGAGTCCCTTTAAATGAAGAATTTGTTAACCTTATTTAGCTTTCATTTACTATTATAGTCACAATTAATAAAGCAAGTGCAAAAACTCCTGAAAGTTTTTTTAAAGGGTGTTTTCAATAATTAAACATTACTTAAATGTGTGAGACATCATTTCATAAGACAAGAACATGAATACTAATAACAATGAAAAGTACTGATTTTGCATGCCGCCATGTTAATTTTCTACAGATAACCTTTTTTTGCCACTATTTTATCAATTAATAAATGTTTATCACTTTCACGAGGTTTCATGTAAACCAAATCCAGAGGATCCCAAGTAACTTACTGCCTCTGTTAGGTGGGAGAGCTCTGTTCAGAAACCTCCTCACCTTCTAAAATTTACATCTCTGCTAGGTGGTTATGTCTCCCAACTTTTGTTTTAGAGAAATATCAATCTGAAATGAAGACGTTAAGTATAAACGGAGCAGCTAAACATGATCACCTACCATTCTTCAACAGCATATTACTTGGAAAATCTGTTCATGAGCAGGGCAGGTGGGGGTGTAACTGAGCATTTCCCCTTTCGAGTAAATTTTGCAGTTTTTCGTGTATCCTGCATTCTAGTTCTGAAGCATTTTATCCATATTTGAAGTGTCCAGTAAATTTTAGTTGCTCTGTGGAGAGATCATTTCAAATTTTTTAAATACTATCTTTATAAACATAAAATGTAAAGAGTAGAAAGAGAAAAATTAAGCTAAATAAGTTCTTTTAATAGTTCATCTTCCTTGGTAGCTAAAAAATGTGACCTCTTTAAGACCATACTTCTTCATTCCCCTAACCCTACTCCTAGCACAGGCTTGTATGTATAAAATGCAAAATATCCACATGCAAGTAGAAAATCAATCTTATGAAAAAAACAAAGAGCTAGATATTTACCAGCACATATAAAATTAAATGATAGTCATGTTTTAAAGATGCTTTATTTAGTAATAAAGGCGCCGTATATTGTGTTTTGGATTCAAAATGTAAGGGGAATAATCTAACTGATAGCCTGTTTTACATATAGAGAAAATGGACTTAGAATTTAATATGTAGAATTATTCACTTTATACAGGAAGAGAAACTGGAGTCTCATTTGCAAAACCTGTCCACTCTTATGGCACCAACATATAAGAAACTCGCACCTGATGCATATAATAATCAGGTAAGTTTAAATAATAATTGGCAGTGATTGTAACAATTTACTTGTTACTAATGACCTACGTATGTCCAAAAATAGTTTTGAAAGAATGATTTTTAAATATTATTCTAACTTTTCCTCTTAATTGTTGAAACCACTGTAGTGTTCAGTTTCGAGTATATGAAAATTATACCATACAAAAGTATATTTCTTTTGTCTTTTAGCTGTAAAGACATGAGCTTTTAAGAGTCACAGGCTGTTCTATCTACTAATCTTGTTCTCATATGAATAATTTTGTTTCTGTAAACAGACTGGAGAGTACATCAAAATTATGTGGCCCAAGCTATAGGTTCTAACCACCTATTTTTACTGCATGTCTATAAGTATAAATGAGTATTCATAAGAATTTACAGACTTACAAATGCTCATGTAAAGCTATGCATATACTAATATTATAAGTACATATACTTGTGTCCAGATGTGTCATATTTTGCCAGATATTCCTTTTTTATTTGACCTTGACTTCATACACCAAGCAAAAATATTTTTTTCTATTTTATATGTGTATTCTAAGCTATAGCTAGTTAAGACAGGTAGATGATTTGGTCAGAAATTGCCCATGATGAAGGCAAAAAAATAAATCTTCACTGTTTCAGTAACACCAACAACAAAAGCGTTAAGTGAAAGTCTGTTACAAGCCAAACATTGTGTTTAGTCACTGGGAACATAAAGGTGAGCAGTGCCATCTCTGTCTGTCTTTAATTCTGTCTGTCTTTAATTCTGTCTTTGCCGGGTGTGGTGGCTCACACCTTTAATCCCAACACTTTGGGAGGCGGAGGCAGGTGGATCACCTGAGGTCAGGAGTTCTAGACCAGCCTGACTAACATGGAGAAACCCTGTCTCTACTAGAAATACAAAATTAGCTGGACATGGTGGCAGGCACCTGTAATCCCAGCTACTCGGGAGGCTGAGGCAGAGATTGAACCTCGGAGGCAGAGATTGGACCTCGGAGGCAGAGATTGCAGTGAGCCGATATCGCACCACTGCACTCCAGCCTGGACAATAAGAGCGAAACTCCATGTCAGAAAAATAGAATTCCATCTTTAACTGGGTGCAGTGGCTTACACCTGTAATCCCAGCTACCCAGGAGACCAGGAGTCTGAGGCTGCAGTGAGCCATGATTGCATCACTGTGTTCCATCCTGGGTGACAAAGAAGACCCAGATTCTAAAAAAAAAAAAATGCAAAAACCAAAAGAATTCCTTCTTTAGTGGAGACAGAGACATATAAAATAGCAGTTTTAGAATTACACAATTCCAGCTGGAATAGAACTATGTGCACATTTCTAAAGAAAATTAAAAAAAAAAACAAAACCTAAAAGTAGACTAGATGTAATGTCACAAGTGGCCTTAGATGCTAAATAAAGACCTTTAAACTTTATTCTGTAGGTAACAATTGGGCTGTTTCAAGTGCGTGTTGAGAATGGAGGGGTAAAGTGATGTAGTTTATATTTTGAAAAATTTACTTAAAAGCCAAGTAAGGGAAATATAACTTAAATCTATGTAAGATTAGAGAGAGAAGAAAGCTATTGCAATCATTGGGTAAGAGATTTTAAGGACCCAAAGATATGGCAGGAGTTATAGCAAAAAGGAATTAAGTATGTACACGAACCAAGGTGGAGCTTAGAGAACTTGGTGACTAATTAGATGTGTGGATGAGAAGAGAATTTGGAGATCCAACAAATTTCCAGTTTGGACAGGTAGTTCTATTAACTAGTATCTGAAATCGGTAAGAAATAGTAAGTTCTGGGATGGGGAGAAGATATAAAAATTTTGTACATGCTAGGCTTGACATGCTTCTAAGTTAATTAGATGGAGAATCAGGAGAAAAATTCAGGCTAGCACTGTAGATTTGAGAGTTGGAAGAATGCTGGCAGGACTTAAAGTTGAATACATAGGAATGAAAGGAGGTTTTCAAAGTAGAGATTATAAAGAGGAGAAAGGGCTGATGATGGGATTCTGGAGCCATCAATCATTTTAGGCATGAGTGGAGGAAGAGAAGCCAATGAAGTAAGCACTGGGGGAGGGAGCAGAAGAAATGGAGTAGGAAAAGTGAAAGAGGGAGATAGATGGATGGAGGAAAGCTGGAGGTGATGAGAAGATACCCAGAGTATACAGGAGCAATAGGTATGGGGCTCTGGGATGTGTGCTCTGTCATTTACTTGATAACATTAAAGACTCTTGTGGGATTAGATTAGTTTACACAGCGGACATGGACAAGGGACTAATCATTCCTAAAATGATTTAGCTACTCTTCTTTTCCACTGTGGACTTTAACAGTCCTCAACAAACCTTTTGTTGGTGGTGGTGGTGGTTGGAACAGTAGAGGCAAATTAAACAATGGTCTAATTGTAAGTTATTTTATGTCATAAATTATGTTTTTAGAAATGTGTATGAATATCTATGAAAAGTATTTTAAACACTATTAATAGTTGGATTAACACTGTTATTTTGTTTAGCTAGTATCACAAAGTATAAGGAGTGCTTCGATACTGTTGTAAAAGTTTAATTCTCAGCAAGAACTTCTGAAATAAATCAAGCTATAAAAATAAGGAAGTGAATGAGTCTATGTTGCTAGATTTAAAGTTGGGCCATTTTCTATTAAATTAATTTTTAATAGGTGCTATTAATCAAATGGCTTTACTTGAGGAAAGAGGCAGAATAACAAAGCACTGATGTTCTTTTTGCTCCCTTGATTCTTATTATGGACTGTCTCATACATGAAACTATTTTATACATTTCCTAAAACTTAAGTACCCAAAATATGAAGCCATCAAAAATTTTCAAGTTATAACAAGATGAGTAGATGTAATTCCCAATACGTGTTTTAATATTTATATATGAAACAATGTGTTGATGTAATATGTAGATAAATTAAGTCAATTAATAGTTGTAAATGGATGAGGTACTTCTGAATGGATAAAATATTTTTATATTGCATGGTAGGTACTATTGGTAATGTTCATCCATGTATGTTAATATGCTTTAGAGATCAAAATGATAGCCATGTGATGTTTCCACACAGTACATGGGAAGACCATTTGATGTTATAGATGCTGTCATAAAACCTATTATTTGATCTTTACCTCCTTTCCCCAGCTGAATGTATTATCTCTATTTCTCACATCTGAATATTCTTCCTTGCTTTATTCCTTGATTTCATAAAGTCTTATTGTTAAAGCTTAGTTGACTCTCCACAGCATCTCTTCTGTCAGTCCCATGGAATTAGACCTTCAGTTTTCTCCACTTAAATGTCCTTTCTTCATGTCTATCCAGTAGACATATATTTGGCTCTGTCTTTTCTATACCTGTCTTATAATTTAACAGTAGATTTGAAATAGCAGGTTTGAATCTCAAAATCATATACTATTCATCATACATGGAGATGACATTTTAGACAAATGCTTCTAAGAGAGCTTTCTATGAAGATGGAAATATTCTCTATGCTCTTCAGTATAATAGGCAGTAGCTACATATGGTTATTATTTAACAGTTGGTATATGACTAGTATAATTGAGTTTAAATTAATTTAAAAATTAACAAAAACAGCCACATGTGGATAATGGTTACCATACTCAACAGCACAACCTTAGACCATAAGAAAGACATGCATTTAGAGTTGTCTTCCAAACATGTAGATGGATTTCCAGTAATTCATTCACAAAACTCTGCATGGTATTTTTTAGGAGATGGCATAAGTCTGATTTCCAGCTGATTGTGTATCTGTTTTTGTTCAAGGAACAGAATAAAGCTAACTAGACCACAGCATGAACTGAACAGCCACAAACCACACATCTATGTTAAAGAGTAGTTGGTACCTTCACTTTCCTTTGGCCAGTTTTATGAGGTTAAATAGACAAATACATATATGTACAAATACATATATGAATCCAACAGTAAATAATATGAAGCCACCACAAACTTTTATCATAATGCAAGTTCATCTTCTAGCCATGATGGAGTAACAGAGACTAGATATGCCTTTACACATTTAAGAAAAAACTGACAAAATATATGAAACAATGGTTTTTAGACATAGAATAAGAAGTTTAAGAGACCAGTGGCACCAGAGAGAAAGGAAGTAAAAAGGTGAACCTATAATTACCCCAGTTTACTTCCTGAAGAGAGTATTAGGCCCCAGAGTAGGCAGTAGGAACCCAAACACACCCCAGCATTATCTCTGTATTATAAGGAGAAAAAGTTCAAAATTTGGAGAGGCCAAGGAGACGAGAGTTCACAATTCAGAATACCAGAGAGGAGAGAGTGTTATTGAGAAGAGTTCCAGAGACCTGCTGAGGGTTCTAATCCAGTCTTCAGCTGAGTATTGAACAGCACATGCATGTGAAAAAACTTCCAAGGCTAGGTAGGGAAAGAACCATCAGAGGAAGCAGGCAGAATAATCCCTTGATCTCACACAGGACCTAGAATAGTTCTTGATCATACCAGCCAGCCAGAGAAGACTTCATAATACTATTCATAATTGTATTGCCTTAGTAGTAGAAGTAAATTTGACTTTCTGACCTCATCTAAAAATGCTTAAAATCAAAACATAGAAGGACCAAACTGATTCTAAGTAATTGAACTGCATCCCAGTACAAAAATTAAAAAAAAAAAATCTATCAACAAGGTAAAATTTATAGTGTAGTATTACATCAAAAAATACAAGACATACAAAGAAAAAAGAAAATATAACCTTTACTGGGGAGCAGGGAGAAAACAATCAATAAAAATAGTCCCAGAACTGACATATGTGATACAATATATAGATAAGTTCATTAAAATGGCTATCATATTTCATATGCTAAAAATGCTAGAGGAAAGCATGAGAGTGATAAGGCAAGATTGGAAGATATTAAAATACCCTATAATGACCTTCTAGAAGTGAAAAATATATATCTAGATTAAAAATACACTAGGTGGAATTAACATATTAAGGAACTTGAAGACATAGTAATAGAAATATTTCGCTATAAAGAAAAACAAAACTGAAAAAATGAATATATAAAAGACCTATTAGCCAATATTGTTACACTAATATATGTGTAATTGGGTTACCAGAAGGAGGTGGGAGACAGAAAAATATTTAAAGAAACAATGGCCAAATTTTTTTCAAATTTGTTCAAAACTGTGAACCCATGGATCTCAGCAGCTCAGCAAACCCCAGATTTAAAAACAAAGACATACAAAAAGACTATTAAAAATTTATAATCAACTTGCTTACAATCTCTGATAAAGAGAAAATCAGAAAGGCAAATGGAGAAAAAAAGGACATGTTATACTTGGTGGGAAAAAATAAGTCAGGAGACTTCATTCAGAAAAAGGCAGGAGAGAAGATGTAGGAGAAACACCTTTAACATGCTAAAAGAGAAAAGACTATCAACCCAGAAATATATAACCAATGAAAACAACTCTCAAAAAAGACAGCAAAATAAAGAATTTTTTTTCAGACATACAAAAGCTGAAAGAATTCACCACCAGCAAACTAGCACTTTAAAAGTGTTAAACAAAATCCTTCAGGAAGAAAGAACATGATACCAGATAGAAATCTAGATCAACATAATGAAATGAAAAGTATCAAAAATAGTAAACATGGTTAAAAGACTTTTTAAAAAATGGTAACTTGCTATCTTAAAAATATATTAATGTATTATGAGGTTTATAACATGTAGACGTAGCACAGAGGCTGAGGAATTGAAAGTATACTTGTAAAGTACTTATACTATATATGGACCAGGTATATTACTTGGCTGTAAACTGTGAGAAGTTAGAGTACACTGTATACCTTAAACCACTTAAAAAAAAAAAAGAAAAGTATATAGCTAATCAGCCAGTTAAGACAGAAAAATGAAATCAATCCAAAAATGTTTTTAAAAATATATAGGACCAAAAAAAGATAAATATAAAAATAAATAGCAAGATGGTTTATATAAACCCAACTATATCAACAACCACATTAAATGCAAATGGTTTTAACACCCCCACTTAAAGGCAGAGCTTGTGATACTGAAAAAACAAAAACCTAGAAAACCACTTTAAATAAAAGATACAATTAAATTAAAAAGATATTTTTAACACAAAAAAATGATGTTAAAAAGACATAACAGGAAAAAATATGATTATTGTAGTAGGTGCAGAAAAACCACTTGATAATATTCAACATTCATAAAAGGAAACTTTCTCAACCTATTTAATACATAAATGAAAAGCCAAAAGCTAACGTTATACTTAGTGGTGAAAGACATACTTTACCCCTAAGGTAAAGAACAAGACAACAATGTCCATTTTTAACAAACCACTTCTATTCAACATCAAACTGTAAATTTTAGAAAGTACAGTAAGGCAAGAAAAAAAGCAGTCAAGATTGTGTAGGTAAAAATAAAACTGTACTTATTTGCAGATGACATGTTTGTCTACAGAAGAAGTCTCAAAAAACTACCAGAAAATGAATTTAATATATGAATTTAGCAAAGTTGTAAAATACAAAATTCAAATGTATTTTTATATACTAGCAATAAATAAATCAAAATAAATGATTAAAATAGCATTAAAAGTATAAAATTCTTATACATAAATTTGACAAAAATGTATAAGATTATATACTGGAAACTAAAACATTGCTGAGCTAAATTATGGAAAACTTCAGTAACTGGAGAGATACACTATGTTCATGGATCAAAATACTTATTAAGATGTCAGTTCTTTCCAAACTAATCAATATGTTCAATATATGATGTTTCAAAACCTCAGCAGGTTTTTTGAAAGAATTGGACATGGCTCTAAAATATATATACTTGGAAATGCAAAGGACTCGGAATAGTCAAACAATATTTTAAAAGAAGAGCAGAATTTGAGACTATATATTGCATGGTTTTCAGATTTACTAAAATCTATACTTGCTACTGTCTGTCAAGACAGTTTGATATTGCCCTGGTGCAGTGACTCACGCCTGTAATTCTAGCACTTTTGAAGGCTGAGGCGGGTGGATCACTTGAGGCCAGGAGTTTGAGACCAGCCTGGCCAAAATGGCAAAATCCTATCTCTAGTAAAAATACAAAAAATTAGCAGGGCATGTTGGTGTGTGCTTATAGTCCCAGCTGCTTGGGAGGTTGAGGCCTGAGAATTGCTTGAATCCGGGAGGCGGAGGTTGCGAGGCAGAGGTTGCAGTGAGCCCAGATCACACCACTGCACTCCAGCCTGGATGACAGAGTGAGACTCTGTCTCAATCAATCAAGCAATAAAATTTTTAAAAAGTTTGATATTGACATACCTACATACACATGATTATACACAAGTGGATCAATAGAGAATCCTTAAGTAGACCCAACATATATGGTCAATTGATTTTTAACAAAGATGATTCAGGTGGGAAGGGAAAACCATTTTATCCAGTGGTATCTGAACATTTGGAAAGCCATAAAGGAAAAAAGATCATCTTGACCCTTAATTTCATACCATTTGTAAAAATTAACTCCAAATAAACCCATTTATATGAAATTCTAGAAAATGAAAATCTATAGTGATAGATTAGTAGTTGTCTGGGAACAAAGCAGGAAGCATGAATTACAAAGGGGCATGATAAAATTTTTAAGAGTGATGAATATGTACTTTATTTTGGTTGTGACAAATATATATCGAAACTCAAATAGCACACTTTAAATATATGCTATTTAGTGTATGTCAATTATGGCCTCAATAACACTGTAAAATAAAAACTTTACCATGTCAAGATATTTGCTTTGTTTTGTGTCATTCCATTTTGTTTCTGGATATAAAGTTCAAAACATTTTTTAAAGTTCTAAATGGTCTAAATACTAGTGAGTTTTTGGTCTAAGGGTAAAACTAACTACTTTCCCATTCACTCACACTTTTATTTTTCAGATTGAATATGAACACAGAGCACCAGAGTGCCGTCTGGGTCTGAAGGAAGGCCGTCCATTCTCAGGGGTCACTGCATGTTTGGATTTCTGTGCTCATGCCCATAGAGACTTGCACAACATGCAGAATGGCAGTACATTGGTAAGTGGGGCTGAGGACAGCTTAGCAGCTGTATGAGTCTGTTCTCACACTGCTCATAAACACATGCACGAGACTGGGTAATTTATAAAGTAAAAAGATTTAATTGACTCACAGTTCCACATGGCTGTGAAGGCCTCACAATCATAGCTGAAGGCAAATGAGGAGCAAAGGCACGCCTTACATGGCGGCAGGCAAGAGAACATGTGCAGGGGAACTCCCCTTTATAAAATCATCAGATCTTGAGAGACTTACTCTCACGAGAACAGAATGGGAAAGACCCACCCCCATAATTCAATTACCTCCCACTGGGTCCTTCCCAAAACGTGGGAAGTTTGGGAGCTACAATTCAAGATGAGATTTAGGTGGGGACAAAGTCAGACCATATCAGCAGCATCTCATGTTGAGGAGCAGAACACTGGAATTTAGTAGCATTTGGTTAGAATATGTTGTCTGCAGGTTTCACTGGACAACAATATTTTCATGAATGAATTCTGTTGCAAAGTGACCTGCTTTGGCATAACTAACACTCTCATGATAGGTTGGCACATTGGTGTCCTGTCAATTGTGTTGACAAGCACGTGAGAATCACGGAAATCCTTGGTGTTAACCTAAACCAGTGACTATGCATTGCCAGTTACAGTTAACTGCCAGGAAAATCTCAAAATTCAGTGCCAGTTACCTGGTAGGTTATAATCAGTTAAACAAAACACCATAAACAAGCCAAGGTACCCATTCACCTTACAGAGCAAGAAGCATCAATGAGAAACACATCATCATTGACCCAGTAACTATGGTAACCTACTGTAAAAGATTCACAGTGCAAAAGAGCCTGACTACATATTACAATGGGTAAAATGGATTTTTATATTTAAATTATATAATTATATATTTATATAATTATATACATATTTATGTATAAATCATATAATTAAACATTTATATATAAATTATATAATTAAATATATAATTTATATATATAATTTATATATATTATTTATAGAAAGAACATACACCAACATATTTGTAGAGATAAAGAACAAAATGTTCTGTTGAAAAACCTATAAATCAGTCAACCTAATGAATCATCAACATGGATGTAGGTGTAGTTGAGGAAGATGGCCAGTGAGAATATGGAAATAGGTATCAGGAATTAAAGTCATATTCTAGGGCAGAAAAGCATTCAGGGAGGTATTAGATGATAGCTGAAGTAATTTGAAGAAGCTGATGTGAAGTTTTTGTTGAGAAGCAGAGAAGGTATTCATTTAATGGTCTGGATCAGAGATTGGAGAACTCTTCTCTATAAAGGGCAAGATAATAAATATTTTAGGCATTGCAGGCCACATAGGATTTCCGTCACATTGTTTGGTGGTTTTGTTTTTTTAAAAACTCCTTGAAAATGTAAAAACCATTCTTGGTTTAGTGGCCACACAAACACAAGCTGTGAGGCACATTAGCCATAGGTTCTGGTTTGCTAACTTCTGATCCAGGAGAACAAACACAAGGCCTACCAACCACCCCAGCATCTAAAATAATCACTAATCATGTGCTCAGCACCTGCTCATTATTAGGAGGCTATGCTAGTTTCTGAAAAGCAGAAGTAGTAAATGATAACTGGAGCTATAGTGCATCCTAATATAACCATGTTTCATTCCAGCAAGGTGACAGAGAGTAAGATGATGATAAGGATGTTTAGAATCAAGAAGATTTTGCCTCTGATAGAGCATGGGTTCTGTGAAGTGAAATGGAAAGGAGCACTAGATAAGAACTGAATAGGGTTAAATATGTATGGGAAAAGTAACAAGGTGCTCAGAGACATGACTTTGAAGACTTTTCTGGGCAGGAAGTGAGAGTCATTAATGCCATCTCATGTTAAAGTTATTTCTGAAGTCAGTCCATTATGATCACATTTCTAAAGTCAGTCCATTATGATCACATTTCTCTCAAGAATATCTTCTAATTTTATATTAGATCACATTGTTTCCATTGATCAAAAACACTAAATACTAAAAAGCTAGTGTTTTAAAACCACAAATAATCTTTTACCAAAGCTAATGTAATTGTGGTAACCAAAGAAAAAAGTACCATTTAATTATCAAAGCAACAGAGGTAGCTTTCCTCCCTCCACCCCATACCCTTTTCAGAGTACCCACTTATATGTGGTCATATTTCAGAAAAGAAATGAAGAGAAAGGTTTGACAGAGTACAAAGGAGGAGATAGTGAAAATAGTATTAGGTTGCATATTACCTATATCAGCCAAATCTTTACCTTTTCATTTTTTATATTTTTACTTCAGTTATCTTATGGAAATTTCTTAAACATAGAGTTAGGTGTCAGGTATGTGGAAAGCCATTAAATTTGTGTTCAGAAGTATGAGATGAGGCAAATGTGATACTACCAAAAACAGAGGAAGTCATTTCGTAGAAAAAAACTTTTAGCCTCTTTTTGAAGAGGCTTCACATCTAGTACATCTATTTTTGAAGTGTGAAAAGCAAGAGAGTGCTTCATTTTGGGGGAGTGTTGCTTCTTCCCATAGACAGAAACATATGTGAAGAACAAGGGTCACCACAGGTAACCTGTTCCTGATAGACTCAGAGAAAGGGTGGGTGGGCAATGTCAATTCCTCTTATCTCCCTGTACCATTTTGATACTATTTTCATTAATAACAGGTAGAATGGTTTTATGGTAATATACATGTCACTGATCTGGATCAACTAGGCCACCAACACAAATCTGGATACCGAGAGGAGAAAGATACACACACGCACATTTTCTTTGGGACCTGTAGCTGAGGCTGTCACGTCTTACTTCCCTACCAGGTATGCACTCTCACTAGAGAAGACAATCGAGAATTTGGAGGAAAACCTGAGGATGAGCAGCTTCACGTTCTGCCTTTATACAAAGTCTCTGATGTGGATGAGTTTGGGAGTGTGGAAGCTCAGGAGGAGAAAAAGCGGAGTGGTGCCATTCAGGTATTGAGTTCCTTTCGGCGAAAAGTCAGGATGTTAGCAGAGCCGGTCAAGACTTGCCGACAAAGGAAACTAGAAGCCAAGAAAGCTGCAGCTGAAAAGCTTTCCTCCCTGGAGAACAGCTCAAATAAAAATGAAAAGGAAAAGTCAGCCCCATCACGTGCAAAACAAACTGAAAATGCAAGCCAGGCTAAACAGTTGGCAGGTAAATTGAATGTAAAGCATTTATAGATAAATGTCTTGTGTGGTATATTAAAAATGAACATTATTTTGGTTTTGCCCCCATCAACTTGTAAGTTCTGGGATACACATGAAGGATGTGCAGGTTTGTTACATAAGTAAACATGTGCCATGGTGATTTGCTGCACAGATCAACCCAATACCATTAGGTATTAAGCCCAGCATCTTCCTGATGCATCCCTACCAACAGGCCCCAGTGTGTGTTGTCCCCACCCGCCTACCATGTGTCCATGTGCTCTCATTGTAAAATGAACATTGTTAATTTTGGAAAGTTAACATCAGTCATGGTCTTAGTTCTGTGCCAGAGTCTTCTCTAAAGTAGCAAGGGCCAGGCTTTGTTCTCAGAGATGGTAATGAGATATTGCACCATCAACATGGAAAACATGGAAAAGTTTGGATTTTATTCTATAATAAACAGCAACATTTTTTAACAGGTAAGTGATATGATGAAATTCATTGTAATTTGGCAGTAGGCCAAATTAGTAGAGGAGCTAATAGTCTGGAGATAGATACAGTAAACCAGGACTGAGGTAACAAGACCTTGAATTTTGTTGGTTAGTAGCAAAGATCTAGCAAAATGGTGCAAATGAGCTCTTCAAAATAGGAAAATGAAAATCAGTATATTGGTGACAAAACATTGGGATGAAAGAGTAGAAAAATTTAAAGATGACTCCAAAGTTTTAAACCTAAACTTAGCCTACTGTTTTAGGGTTCTAAAACAGTACTATTTATTGAAATAAGAAGTTTGAAAATATGATTGAGAGAGAGAGGATAATAAAACACCTTTCCTTAGACATGTTGAGTCTGTGGTTTAGGAGGGGTTCTACATGTAGATATCCTATAAAACTTTTACCCATCGAAATAGATTACAGGTGTAGTAATAACAATAGAACATTATTCATGAATACCTCTTGCTTTATGCCTGCAGTTTGTAAAAAGAAAAAAAAATCCAAAATTTGGAGATGGTATTGGCCTGGCCATTAACACAAGCAAACCAGTTTGCTTAGAACTAGCCATCTTTGCTGCTTCATGATGTAAATTTCTCTACTGATTCATTTCCAAGCTCAGAGGAACTAATTTCCAAGCTCAGAGGAACTAAGTTAAATAATTTAGAACAATATGCTAAAGATGCTTGATAAGTGTTTATTGATTCATTGACTTCTCTAATACTGTTCATTTAGGTTAGCTGTGAAATATAATCAGATAGAACCTTGTCTCTGCTCCCTTTTAACTGGCTTCTGCAGGTAATAATCACTTCTATTCTCAGAACTGCCATTGCAGTTTCGTCTATTTGTTCTTAACTCATATGACTTTTTAAGCTGAGGTCAAAACAGAAATATGACTTTTATAAGTTTCATTTACAAAGCTGAAAGTTTCTTTAAAGTGTTATCTACAACTGTGTTAACTTCCTTTCTGGAAAGCCTGCTCATAAAGTAGCATTTGTTGATTATATAAGATGCTTTTTGTGTTTAAATGCGTGTCGTTCTTTTTTTCACAACATTCCTGAATCTTACATAATAAATATTATTTTAATTATGTAGCAAATTCCATTGCATGCCAGGCAATGAAGAAGTAAAATAAAACATTGTCCCTCCCATTTAGGAATTTACTTACCAGTGGGGGTGAAGAGAGGGCTAAAAACATACCTATAATACATTGTGAGTATTGCGTTATCAGATCTATCTTTGCAGTTGAGTATTACAAAAGCACTAGAAGATGAGGTCACAGTGGTCCCTTGAGGAAGGGATGACTACACCAAGGAAGGGTAGGAAGAGAGGGAGGAAAAAGGAGGGCACTTCAAGCAGAGGCATGTTCAGAAGTTCCAAAGAACGTGTTGCTCTCAATGGAATGACTTTGGATGTTTATTACATTTTTTTTTTCCACTAAGTTCTCCATTTTTAATGCCTTAGACAAAAAATTGTGCTGGATAATGAGCAGAACCCTGACTTTGCTCTTACCTTTGCTTAATGGGTGTTGTATATTCCTAGTGGAGTTTCTTACATACATTTAAGTATCCTCAGTAGACTTCATAAATAATCATCAACATCAAAGATATGTTTCTGTCCTCTCTTACCCTGTCCACAGAACTTTTGCGACTTTCAGGACCAGTCATGCAGCAGTCCCAGCAGCCCCAGCCTCTACAGAAGCAGCCACCACAGCCCCAACAGCAGCAGAGACCCCAGCAGCAGCAGCCACATCACCCTCAGACAGAGTCTGTCAACTGTTATTCTGCTTCTGGATCCACCAATCCATACATGAGACGGCCCAATCCAGTTAGTCCTTATCCAAACTCTTCACACACTTCAGATATCTATGGAAGCACCAGCCCTATGAACTTCTATTCCACCTCATCTCAAGCTGCAGGTTCATATTTGAATTCTTCTAATCCCATGAACCCTTACCCTGGGCTTTTGAATCAGAATAACCAATATCCATCATATCAATGCAATGGAAACCTATCAGTGGACAACTGCTCCCCATATCTGGGTTCCTATTCTCCCCAGTCTCAGCCCATGGATCTTTATAGGTATCCAAGCCAAGACCCTCTGTCTAAGCTAAATCTACCACCCATCCATACACTTTACCAGCCAAAGTTTGGAAATAGCCAGAGTTTTACATCTAAATACTTAGGTTATGGAAACCAAAATATGCAGGGAGATGGTTTCAACAGTTGTACCATTAGACCAAATGTACATCATGTAGGGAAATTGCCTCCTTATCCCACTCATGAGATGGATGGCCCCTTCATTGGAGCCACCTCTAGATTACCACCCAATTTGAGCAATCCAAACATGGACTATAAAAATGGTGAACATCATTCACCTTCTCACATAATCCATAACTACAGTGCAGCTCCGGGCGTGTTCAACAGCTCTCTTCATGCCCTGCATCTCCAAAACATGGAGAATGACATGCTTTCCCATACAGCTAATGGGTTATCAAACATGCTTCCAGCTCTTAACCATGATAGAACTGCTTGTGTCCAAGGAGGCTTACACAAATTAAGTGATGCTAATGGTCAGGAAAAGCAGCCATTGGCACCAGTCCAGGGTGTGGCTTCTGGTGCAGAGGACGATGAGGTCTGGTCAGACAGTGAGCAGAGCTTTCTGGATCCTGACATTGGGGGAGTGGCCGTGGCTCCAACTCATGGGTCAATTCTCATTGAGTGTGCAAAGCGTGAGCTGCATGCTACAACCCCTTTAAAGAATCCCAATAGGAATCACCCCACCAGGATCTCCCTCGTCTTTTACCAGCATAAGAGCATGAATGAGCCAAAACATGGCTTGGCTCTTTGGGAAGCCAAAATGGCTGAAAAAGCCCGTGAGAAGGAGGAAGAGTGTGAAAAGTATGGCCCAGACTATGTGCCTCAGAAATCCCATGGCAAAAAAGTGAAACGGGAGCCTGCTGAGCCACATGAACCTTCAGAGCCCACTTACCTGCGTTTCATCAAGTCCCTTGCCGAAAGGACCATGTCCGTGACCACAGACTCCACAGTAACTACATCTCCATATGCCTACACTCGGGTCACAGGGCCTTACAACAGATATATATGATATCACCCCCTTTTGTTGGTTACCTCACTTGAAAAGACCACAACCAACCTGTCAGTAGTATAGTTCTCGTGACATGGGCAGTGGGGAAAGGTCACAGTATTCATGACAAATGTGGTAGGAAAAACCTCAGCTCACCAGCAACAAACGAGGTTATCTTACCACAGCACTTAATTTTCACTGGCTCCCAAGTGGTCACAGATGGCATCTAGGAAAAGACCAAAGCATTCTATGCAAAAAGAAGGTGGGGAAGAAAGTGTTCCACAATTTACATTTTTAAACACTGGTTCTATTATTGGACGAGATGATATGTAAATGTGATTTCACCCCCCTTACAACTCTACACATCTGTGACCACTTTTAATAATATCAAGTCTGCATAGTCATGGAACACAAATCAAACAAGTACTGTAGTATTACAGTGACAGGAATCTTAAAATACCATCTGGTGCTGAATATATGATGTACTGAAATACTGGAATTATGGCTTTTTGAAATGCAGTTTTTACTGTAATCTTAATATTAACTTTTATTTATCAAAATAGCTACCAGAAGCATAAATGAATAGCAGGAAAACACTGAATTTGTTTGGATGTTCTAAGAAATGGTGCTAAGAAAATGGTGTCTTTAATAGCTGAAAATTTAATGCCTTTATATCATCAAGATGCTATCAGTGTACTCCAGTGCCCTTGAATAATAGGGGTACCTTTTCATTCAAGTTTTTATCATAATTACCTATTCTTACACAAGCCTAGTTTTTAAAATGTGGACATTTTAAAGGCCTCTGGATTTTGCTCATCCAGTGAAGTCCTTGTAGGACAATAAAAGTATATATGTACATATATACACAAACATGTATATGTGTACGCACATGTATATGTATAAATATTTGAAATGGTGTTTTAGAAGCACTTTGTCTACCTAAGCTTTGACAACTTGAACAATGCTAAGGTACTGAGACGTTTAAAAAACAAGTTTACTTTCATTTTAGAATGCAAAGTTGATTTTTTTAAGGAAACAAGGAAAGCTTTTAAAATATTTTTGCTTTTAGCCATGCATCTGCTGATGAGCAATTGTGTCCATTTTTAACACAGCCAGTTAAATCCACCATGGGGCTTACTGGATTCAAGGGAATACGTTAGTCCACAAAACATGTTTTCTGGTGCTCATCTCACATGCTATACTGTAAAACAGTTTTATACAAAATTGTATGACAAGTTCATTACTCAAAAATGTACAGTTTTAAGAATTTTCTATTAACTGCAGGTAATAATTAGCCGCATGCTACAGACTCAACAAAGCTAGTTCACTGAAGCCTATGCTATTTTATGGATCATATGCTCTTCAGAGAACTTAATGGCAGTCTGCCTTTGTGTCGATGATTATGTACATTGTGATGTTGTCATTTCTTAGCTTAAGTGTCCTCTTTAACAAGAGGATTGAGCAGACTGATGCCTGCATAAGATAAATAAACAGGGTTAGTTCCATGTGAATCTGTCAGTTAAAAAGAAACAAAAACAGGCAGCTGGTTTGCTGTGGTGGTTTTAAATCGTTAATTTGTATAAAGAAGTGAAAGAGTTGTATAGTAAATTAAATTGTAAACAAAACTTTTTTAACGCAATGCTTTAGTATTTTAGTACTGTAAAAAAAAATTATATATATACATATATATATGAGTTTGAAGCAGAATTCACATCATGATGGTGCTACTCAGCCTGCTACAAATATATCATAATGTGAGCTAAGAATTCATTAAATGTTTGAGTGATGTTCCTACTTGTCATATACCTCAACACTAGTTTGGCAATAGGATATTGAACTGAGAGTGAAAGCATTGTGTACCATCATTTTTTTCCAAGTCCTTTTTTTTATTATTAAAAAAAAAAAAGCATACCTTTTTTAAATACTTGATTTCTTAGCAAGTATAACTTGAACTTCAACCTTTTTGTTCTAAAAATTCAGGGATATTTCAGCTCATGTTCTCCTTATGCCAACATGTCACCTGTGTTTATGTAAAATTGTTGTAGGTTAATAAATATATTCTTTGTCAGGGATTTAACCCTTTTATTTTGAATCCCTTCTATTTTACTTGTACATGTACTGATGTAACTAAAACTAATTTTGTAAATCTGTTGGCTCTTTTTATTGTCAAGAAAAGCATTTTAAAAGTTTGAGGAATCTTTTGACTGTTTCAAGCAGGAAAAAAACATATTACAATGAAAATAGAATGCACTGAGTTGATAAAGGGAAAAATTGTAAGGCAGGAGTTTGGCAAGTGACTGTTGGCCAGCGACTTTTAACTCTCTAAGTTTTTTTGATCCTGTAATCACTGAAGGTACATACTCCATGAGGACTTCCCTTAAACAGGCATGCTGTGCAATAGATTGTACAATTACATTTTGGCCTAAATACATTTTTGCTTACTAGTATTTAAAATAAATTATTAATCAGAGGAGGCATTTGGGTTTTATTGGTCAAATCTTTGTAAGCTGGCTTTTGTCTCTTTAAAAAATATATTGAATTTGTGGTTGTGTCCAATTTGCAAACATTTCCAAAAATGTTTGCTTTGCTTACAAACCACGATTTTAATGTTTTTTGTATACCATAATACCTAGCCCCAAACATTTGGTTACTACATGTGATTTTGATCAGCCATTCTTAATATTTGATTTCTGTATCACCTACTGTCATTTGTTAAACTGCTGGCCAACATGAACAGGAAGTATAGTTTGGGGGGTTGGGGAGAGGTTACATAAGGAAGAGAAGAAACTGAGTGGCATATTGTAAATATCAGATCTATAATTGTAAATATAAAACCTGCCTCAGTTAGAATGAATGGAAAGCAGATCTACAATTTGCTAATATAGGAATATCAGGTTGACTATATAGCCATACTTGAAAATGCTTCTGAGTGGTGTCAACTTTACTTGAATGAATTTTTCATCTTGATTGACGCACAGTGATGTACAGTTCACTTCTAAAGCTAGTGGTTAACTTGTGTAGGAAACTTTCGCAGTTTGACACTAAGATAATGAACTTCTGTGTGCATTTTTCTATGCTTTTTTTAAAACTAGTTTCATTTCATTTTCATGAGATGTTTGTTTATAAGATCTGAGGATGGTTATAAATACTGTAAGTATTGTAATGTTATGAATGCAGGTTATTTGAAAGCTGTTTATTATTATATCATTCCTGACAATGCTATGTGAGTGTTTTTAATAAAATTTATATTTATTTAATGCACTCTAAGTGTTGTCTTGCTGAAGTATTTTTAGTGCTTGAATGACTGCCACCTCAATGAAGAAAAGGGAGTAAAAAATTTTTAAAGACACTTTTAAGATAGTTAGTCTTATGTTAAACTGTATCTAAGATAATACCCAAATAATTAAGGCCAAAGTATTTCTCTGGTTAAATGGTGTAGATATTCACTCACTTTTTCTTCCAACTAACTTTTTAGTGTATTCACTTTGCATGTGTAGACAGTATAAAACAGATATAGAGTAAAGCACCTCTAATCTTAGATTGGGAAGTCCCCTCCAGTGTTCTGGGAAGGGTTTCAGTGATAGCAAGTACACTAAAGTTGAATTCATATTGCTTAGATCTAAGGCCAACTCTGTTTTCAGACTCTCATCTTCCACTTCTTGCCTACTTCTTACAGGAAGATACTTCTTCCTGTATGTCAGAAAGGCAGAGCGGCAGGCTGGAAGAATGAGGAGAGGTGGCCTGGAAGGTATCAGACAAATACCCTTGTCCTCATCTAGTCCCACTTGGCTTCAAGAAGCTTGAGGCTAAATCATCCTCATCTCTACCCATTCTCTGCCATGTGAATCATCCCATACATAATATCAGTGCACTCCAGCTGAAACACTTACTAGAACCACAAGATGCTAAACAATAGTTGTGGGAATCTTCCAGCCCTCCATCCTTCCCAAATTGGCAGAGAAATCATTTTCATCATGCATGAAGTAAAGGAATTCCCTTTCTCACATTTCTTTCTGTTCAGTCTGGGCCAAATCTGATTCAAATAGTGCAATCCAGGAAATGACTACCATTTAGTAACCTCTGAGCTTATTGACTGGGAGATTCCTCCAGGACTCTGCAAGCCAGGATATTAGGAGAAGCCACAACATCTCTGTTAAAACATAGTGATCTAATGACTTGGCTTTCGTTTTAATTTCAACCCTCTGAGTACATTGTCAACCTTCATTTCACCATGCATCATCTGGCTGAACCTTGGGAACCTCCTACTCCACATTTGTGAGTCTCCACTGCCCAGGGCAGGGAGAATTTAAGACTCCACAAGCCTTTGCGGCTAGAGTCCCATTCTGCTAGGATCTCTACTAGTGGAGGCTGGTGATGCTAGCACACTATAAATGAAGGTGTGGGAAGGCTTGCTGCTTCTGAGCCTGCAGGTGGACTTGAACAGGGGAAACAGCTGGAAATGACAGATGAGCCAGCATTCACAAAGCTTTATTGGCCCCTTGCCTCTCCTGGAAAGACATGCCAAGGACAAACCTTTTCTTGGAGGCACACAGAGCTGCCCTGTCACACAGTACTACCCATTTCTTCCTCACTTTTTTCAGCTGGTTTATAGTAAAAATCCTTCCACTTCCAGCTTATCTTTGAGTCCTGCTTGATTCCACTGCCCAGCACTCATCAGCTGTGTAAGAGCCAGACTTAGTGAGAAAAGTCGTTTTTCAACAAGGGACCTAATCCTTAGAGTGTGGAGAATTTTAGATTGATTTTGTTGGTTTAAAGGCCATCTGGAGGCAAGTATCAAAAAAAAAGGGGGGGGGGGTTCTAGGGAAGCATCTTTTCTTCCCTTAATTGATTTGAGGGGAGTGCTTGTTTCATGAAGACACTTGCTTATTAACTTAAATCACCAAACTTATCAGTAAGGAGTCAGGGACTTTCTTCCTACCACCCCCCAACACCGTCAATACACTCAAAGTTGTTGAAAGAATGAGAAACTGTTCACAAAAGATGCTTAGAAGAGAATTAACTCATTTATGTTATTTTGGTTTTACTAGGAGAATTCTGTTTCAAAGAACAAAGATACTTTTGTTCCCGTATATTAGAGGCTACCACCTGCCTAAATTCTCTCTAACCAGCTAATTTCTCACAAACTTCCTTGGTTTTCCCATCCAACATTTATTTACTCTTTAAAAGAGCCACACTTTCCCTCACCTATATACTCAATAAATACGGTTTTTTTTTTTTTTTTTTTTTTTGGAAGGGCTTCTTTTTATGCTGTTTCAAAAGGAGTTAATGTCCTCAATTTGGCATTTTACTCTCTAATGAATTTTTTTTGATACAAATGTATGAGGTATGTGAGAAAGTTTGTTACATATATAATGCATAGTGATCAAGTCAGTGTATTTTAGGGTATCCATCACCCAAGTACATTTTTCTTAAGCATAGTCACCCTATTCTATTTTTTTTTTTTTTTTTTTTCTGAGATGGAGTCTTACTCTGTCACCCAGGCTGGAGTACAGTGGCACAATCTCAGGTCACTGCAACCTCTACCTCCTGGGTTCAAGTGATTCTCCCACCTCAGCCTCCCGAGTAGCTGGGACTACAGGCGCATGCCACCACACCTGGCTAATTTTTTGATTTTTAGTAGAGTCAGGGTTTCGCCATGTTGGCCAGACTGGTCTCAAACTCCTGACCTCAGGTGACCCACCCACCTCGGCCTCCCAAAGTGCTGGGATTACAGGTGTACACCACTGCGCATGGCCAAATATTGACTTCATTCTATCTTACTATATATTTGTATACTTTAAGCCAGTTCTCTTCATTCTCTCTCCCTGCAATCACCCTTCCCAGGCTCTATTATCTGTCTTTCCACTCTCTACCTCCGTGTGATCAAATTTTTTAGCTCCCACATATAACCCACATATAACACGTGATATTTGTCTTGTGCCTGGCTTATTTCACTTAATGACCCCTCAGTGCCATCTACGTTGCTGCAAGTCATAAGATTTCGTTCTTTTCTGTGGCTGCTCCATCATGTGTATACCACATTTTCTTTATCTATTCATCCACTGATGGACATACACATTATTCCATGTCTTTACTATTGTGAATAGTGCTGCCATAAATATGCAGTGCAGAGATCCCTTTGATGTACTGACGTCTTTCCTTTTAGGTCGTAGGAGGATTGTTGGATTGAATGACAGTTCTATTTTTAGTTTAAGAAATTTCCATACTGTCTTCTATAGTGGCTGTACAATTTACATTCCCACAAACAACGTAAAAAGAGTTCCCTTGGCCGGGCGCGGTGGCTCATGGCTGTAATCCCAGCACTTTGGGAGGCCGAGGCAGGCGGATCACGAGGTCAGGAGATAGAGACTATCCTGGCTCACACAGTGAAAACCCATATCTACTAAAATACAAAACAAAATTAGCCGGGCGTGGTGGCGGGCGCCTGTAGTCCCAGCTACTCGGGAAGCTGAGGCAGGTGAATGGCGTGAACCCGGAGGCGGAGCTTGCAGTGAGCCGAGATCCCGCCACTGCACTCCAGCCTGGACAACAGAAGGAGATTCCGTCACAAAAAAAAAAAAAAAAAAAAAAAAAAAAAAAAAAGAGTTCCCTTTTCTCTGCATCCTTGCCAACAGTATTTGTTTTGTTTTGTTTCAATAATAGCTACTCTGAATGGCAATAAGATGATATCTCACTGTGGCTATAACTTACATTTCTCTGATTATTACTGATATACATCACTGATTATTACTGATAAGCCTGTTTGCCAAATGGCAAATAATCAGTAATAATCTATATCAGATAGACTGTATCATTCTGATTACTGATTATAAACCTGTTTGCCATTTGTATATCTTCTTCTGAGAAATGTCTTTTCACTTACTTTGCCTACTTTTTAAAAAGATTTGTGCTTTTTTCCTGTTGAGTTCCTTCTATATTCTGGACATCAGTCCCCTGTCAGATGAACAGTTTGCAAACATTTTCTCTCATTCAACAAGTTGTTCTCTCACTCTGTTGATTGTTTCCTTTGCTGTGCAGAAGCTTTTTAGTTTAATATAGTCTCATCTGGCTATTTTTGTCTTTGTTGGCTATGCTTTTGAAGTCTTAGTCAAATTCTTTGCCTTGACCAATGTCCAGGAATGTTTTCTCTAGGTTTTCTTTCTATTATTTTCATAGTTTTAGGTCTTACATTTACGTCTTTAATCCATCTTGATTTGATTTTTGTATACGATGAGAGATCGGGTCTAGTTTCATTCTTCTGCATGTGGCTGTACAATTTTCCCAGCACCATTTATTGAAGAAGGTGTCCTTTTTCTACCGTAAGTTCTTGTCAGCTTTGTCAAAGAACAGTTGACTGTAAATATGCGGCTTTATTGCTGGGTTCTCTATTCTGGTCCACTAGTGTGTGTGTGTGTATGTATTATACACACACATATATATTTTTTTACCAGTACCATACTGTTTTGGTTACTTGTAAATGCATTTTGAAGTTAGGTAACATGATGCTTCCAGTTTTGTTCTTTTTGCTCAGGATTGCTTTGGCTATTTAGGCTCTTTGGGTTTCATGTGCATGTTAGGATTTTTCTAATTCTGTAAAAAAATAAATTAGTATTTTGATAGGAATTGTGTTGAATCTATAGATTGCCTTGGCCAATGTAGTCATTTTAATATTAATTTTTCCAATCCATGAGCATGGGATGTTTTTCTATTTGTGTTGCCTTTAGTTTCTTTCATCAATGTTTTGTTCTTTTCCTTGTAGAGATCTTTTACCTCCTTGGTTAAATTTATTCCTAGGGTTTTTTGTTGGAAGGGAGGGTTATCTATTGTAAATGGGATTTCTTTCTCAGCTACATGATTATTAGTGTATAGAAATGCTACTGATTTTTGTGTCCTAGTTTTGTGTCCTGCAACTTTACTGAATTCATTTGTCGATCTAAGAGTTTTTTTCATGGAGTCTCTGGGTTTGTCTAGCTATAAGATCATCCCATCAGCAAAGAAGGAAACAATTTGACTTCTTCTTTGCCAATTTGGATGCCTTTTCTCTTTCCTGATTGCTCAGGGAACACTTCCAGTATTAAGTTGAAAAAGAGGATAAAAGTGGTCATTTCTGCCTTTTTCCAGCCACTTACTTAGTAAAGGCTTTCAACTTTTGCCAATTGGGTATGATGTTAGCTGTGTGTTTGTCATAGGTGGCCTTTATTGTTTTGAGGTATGTTCCTTCTATGTCCAGTTTGAGTTTTCATCATGAATTGTTGAATTTTATCAAATGCTTTTTCTGCATCTATTAAGAAAATCATATGGTTTTTGTCCTTCATTTTTTGTCAATGCGTCGTGTTTATTGATTTACATATATTGAGCAATCCTTGCATCCCTGGGATAAATCCCACTTGATTGTGGTGTATTATCTTTTTGTTGTGCTGTGGATTTGATTTCCTATTATTTTGTTGAGGATTTTTGCCATCTATATTCATCAGGGATATTGGCCTGTTTTCTTTTTCCTCATATCCTTGTCTGATTTTTGGCATCAGGGTGATGCTGGCCTTGTTGAATGAATTAGAATTCTCTCACCTTTAATTTTTTGGAATAGTTTCAGAAAGATTGGTAGTAAGGATTTTTTGTACATTTGGTAGAATTTGGCTAGGGATCCATTCAGTCCTGAAATGCTGTTAGGAGACTTTTTATTACTAATTCAATTTTACTACTCATTATTGATCTGTTCAGGTTTTCTATTTCTTTTTGATTCAATCTTAGTAAGATGAATGTTTCTAGGAATTTATTCATTTCATTTAGATTTTCCAATTTGTTAGTATATAGTTGTTTGTAATAGTCTCTGATAAATTTTTGTAATTCTGTGGTATCAGTTGTAATGTCTCCTTTTTCATTTGATTGTGTTTGGATCTATGCTTCTTGGTTAGTCTACCTGGCAGTTTATCATTTTTATTTATCTTTTTGAAGAAGCAACTTTTTCTTTTGTTGATCCTTTGTACTTTTCTCAGTCTAGATTTCATTTAGTTCTTCTCTGATTTTTATTATTTCTTTTCTTCTGCTAATTCTGGGTTTGATTTGTTCTTGCTTTTCTAGCTCCTTGAGGTACACTGTGAGATTGTTAATTTGTAATCTTTCTACTCTTTTGATGTAGACATTTACTGATATAAACTTCCCTCTTAGTACTGCTTTTGCTGTATCCCACAAGTTTTGGTATATTATGTTTCCATTTTCATTTGTGTCAAAAAATGTAATTTGCATCTTAATTTCTTCAGAAGCATGTTAATTTTATAACTACAGCTTTCAAAGTTCTTAAGTATTGATTTCTAGTTGTATCCCATTGTGGTCTAAGAAGATACTTGATATGATTTTGATTTTTTGACATTTGTTGAGACTGATTTGCAGCCTAACATATGGTCTATCCTGAAAAATGGTGCATTTGATGATAAAAAGAATGTATATTCCACAGTTGTTGAATAGAATGTTCTCTAAATGTCTGTTAGGTCCATTTGGTCTGAAATCCACTTTAAACTCAATGTTTGTTGATTTTCTGTCTAAATGATCTGTTTAATGCTGAGAATGGAATGTTGAAGTAACTCAGTATTAACATATTGCAGTCTATCTGTTCCTGTAGATCTAGTATTTTTTAATATTTGCTTTATGAATCTGGGTGATCCAGTGTTGGGTACATATATATGTAGAATTGTTATATGTTCTGTCACTGAACTGATCCTTTATTGATATATATATAAAGCTTTATAAAAAACCTGTTCTTGACTACAAATCAAAACCACAATGAGATATCATCTCACACCAGTTAGAATGGCAATTATTAAAAAGTCAGGAAACAACAGATGCTGGCAAGGCTATGGAGAAATAGGAACGCTTTTACTGTTGATGGGAGTGTAAATTAGTTCAACCATTGTGGAAGACAGTATGGCGATTCCTCAAGGATCTAGAACCAGAAATACCATTTGTCCCAGCAATCTCATTACTGGTCAAAAGGAATATAATCATTCCACTATAAAGACACATGCACACATATGTTTATTGCAGTACTATTTACAATAGCAAAGACTTGGAATCAACCCAAATGCCTATCAATGATAGACTGGATAAAGAAAATGTGGCACATATACACCATGGAATACTATGTAGCCATAAAAAATGATGAGTTCATGTCCTTTGTAGGGACATGGATGAAGCTGGAAGCCATCATTCTCAGCAGACTAACACAGGAACAGAAAACCAAACGCCACCTGCTCTCACTCATAAGTGAGAGTTGAACAGTGAGAACACATGGACACGCGGAGGGGAACATCACACACCAGGGCCAGTCGGGGGGTAGGGGCAGGGCAAGGAAGAGCATTGACACAAACGCCTAATGCATGTGGGGCTTAATAGCTAGGTGACAGGTTGATGGGTGTGACAGACCACTGTGGCACATGTATACCTATGTGGCAAACCTGCATGTTCTGCACATGTATCACAGAAATTAAAGTAAAATAAAAATTTAAAAAAGAAAAAACTGTTATTGACTTAGACTGTTTTATCTGATACATAAGTATAGCCACTCCTGCTCACTTTCAGTTTCATTTTGCACAGAATAACTTTCTATCCTTTTGCTTTTTATCTATTTGTCTTTATAGGTGAATTTTTTTGTAAGAAGCATATAGTTTGATCACAGTTTTAAAAAATCCATTCAGCCATTCTACAACATTTAAGTGGAAAATTTAATCTATTTATGTTAAAGATTATTATTGATATGGGAGGTATTGTTCCTATAATATTGCTAATTATTTTCTGGTTGTTTTGTGTATTTTTCATTTCTTTCTTTTTCTCTTATTGTCATTGTGATCCTGGTGGATTTCTGTAGTGGCACCATTTGAGTCCTTTCTCTTCCTCCTTTGTGTGATTTCTTTACCAGTAGGTTTTATACTTTCTTGTGTTTATTATATGTCCTTTTGCTTTTAGGTTTAGGACACCCTTAAGCATTTTTTGTAGAGCTATTCTAGTGGTAAAATATCCCTCAGCATTTGCCTGTCTCGAAAAGACTTTATAAAAGATATTTTGCTAGGTATAGTATTGTCTGGCAGGTTTTTTTTTTTTTCTTTCAGCACTTTGAATATATCATCCCATTCTCTTCTGGCCTGAAAGGTTTTTGTTGAGAAACTCACCGTTACTCTGATGGGATTTCTTTTATAAGTGACTAGTCACTTTTCCCTTGCTGCTTTTAGAACTTGCTGTTTATCTTTGACTTTAGTCTGGCTGTAATGTACTGTAGAGACCTTTTTGCCTTGTTTGGTCCAGGGATCACTGACCCTCCTGTATCTGAATATCTAAATATCTTGCTAGAACCAGGAGGTTTTCATATATTATCTTGTTAAATAAAGATAATATATGAAATAATAAACACAAACTATAAATGTTTTCTAATATTTTTCTCCTTTTCCCTTGGGGATACTAATAATTTAAATATTGGACCACTTTTTGTCCAAAATGTAACTCAGGTTTTGCTCATTCTTTCCTATTTTTTTCTTCATTATTGTCTGGCTAGATTATTTCAAAAGACCTGTCTTCAAGTCTTAGGATTTTTTTCTTCTGACTAGTCTAGTCTATTGTTGAAATTTTCAAATGCATTTTCTATTTCCTTTAATGAATTCTTCTAGAATTTTTTTTTTTTTTTTTTTTTTTGGTTGGGGGGTGGTGAAGAGACAGTCTTGCTCTGTCACCCAAGCTGGAGTGTAGTGGCACAATATTGGCTCACTGAAACCCTGCCTCCCGGGTTCAAGCGATTCTCCTGCCTCAGCCTCCCAAACAGCTGGGACCACAGGTATATGCCACCACACCTGGCTAATTTTTGTAGTTTTTGTAGAGACAGGGTTTAACCATGTTGGCCAACCTGGTCTCAAACTCCTGGCCTCAAGTGATCCATCCGCCTCAGCCTCCCAAAGTGCTGGAATTACAGGCATGAGCCACCACACCCTGCCACTTCTAGAATTTCTATTGGGTTCTTTTTTTCAAATATCTCTTTGAAAAGTTGTTCATATTCTGAATTGTTTTTCTAATTTCTCTGTATTATTTGTCAGAATGCCCTCATATCTCACTGATCTGCTTTAAAATCAATATTTTGAATTCTTTATCTGGAATTTCAAATATTTCTTTTAGACTAAGATCTTTTGCTGGAGAATTATTGTGTTCCTCTGGAGATGTTGTATTTTCTTGCTTTGTGTCTGTGTCCTTGCATTAATATCTGTGCATCTGGTTTAACAGTCACTTTTTCACATTTTTAAATTTACTTTCACATGGGAGAATTTTTCCTGAAGTTGCATCTATGTTAGCTGAGTAGGGCACTTCAACTTTGATTCTGGGTATATGCAGTAGGTAGTCTCCATAGATTTCTTTAGCTGTAAACAGTGTTACTGGTTTCTGTGATTTCCTCAATGGGTTAGGGTGTAGTTATTAGTGCAGGATACAGTGAAGTTGTACTGGGGACTAAGATGCCACGTAGGCCGGTCTTAAGGCCCCAGTGGTGACAGTGGTGGGCTGAGCATGCCTATCTTTGTGCTTCAAGATGGTGTACCCTGGCACCTATGTTGGTGGTTACTGATTCTTGGGCCTCAAGGTGGCTTGCTCAGATGCCAGTAGTGGCAGGGGTCGAGGGGGTCTCAGGCTCCTAGATAGCTGGTGTGGCATGGGCAATAGCAGTAGCCATGGCAAGATGATTTCTTTGGGTCCTAATCGGTGTGCACTGTTATTGACAGTAGCTGTGATGGGCTAGGCAGGCCTGTCTCCAAGGTCCACAGTTGGTGCTTGCAGGTATATGCCAGCTGAGGAGGTACAGGCTGTGAGTTAAGGCCCAACCTCAGGCCTGCAGGGGTGCTGAGGTACATGAAGCAGTGGATTGGTTGGGCAATCCCCACATCCCCAGGCCATGTGCTCTGTCTTGGATTGGGGGAGGGCAAAATGAGCTGGGCAGGCTTGTGTTCATGTTCCCTAATGGTGACAGCAGCGACCAGCCATGATGGGCATGGGTGGGCAATCCCCAGGCCCCAGGTGGAGTGTTCTGCTTGGTAAAGAGGCAGTAGCAGCTGCACTGAGCACTTGCCTGGGTGGTCAGTCTGAGCCAATGGGTGGGAAACATGCAAATCCCACTCATACCCCAGTCCTAGTGGGGCTGGCCCCTCCAGCAGTGAAAGCCCATGACTAGCTTACACCTTCTTGGTCATAAGAGCAAGTCCCAAAGACAACTCACACCCTGTTCATATCCTAATCTCCATCCTGGGGTTGCCCACTTCCTGGCAGCAGCAGCTGCAGCCCACACCTTGCTCACTTCCTACCCCAGGTGAGAAAACACTCCTAGCTCACTCCTGAGTTCCATCAGCAACAGCCTGAGTTTCTGTAATGCCTCAGTCCTGGCACCACTGGGTACTAGGACAGTGTGTAGTCTGCTACAGGCTAGATTTGGAAATGGTTCCTTGCTATAGCTGCCTAGGTCTCAGAAAAGGTATGCGACTCAGTGCAAGATCCCTTCTTGGAGTACTTTCATTCTGTGATCTCCCTGCAGCTCCCTATGTTAGTTTCAGGGGTTGGGAGGGTCAAGGGGTTCTCCAACAGCCCAGATTGCACAATTTTACAGTAGGGATGTGGAAGTCTCTCACCCACCCTTTCCCTGAGTTGGGAAGTCACTCCAGCTCCCAGGTGATCCTGGCCAGGCAGGTTTCTAATCAATTCTTAATTCACACAAAAATGAGAATTATATTTAGTGAAATAGTAGTTATATAAAGTTACTTGACTTCCTACCTCACTCCCCAAAAAGAATGAATTCTGGTAATTCATGAAATTAAGGACTTACAGGTATATTCACTAAGCACTTGCTTTTATTCCTTGCAAAAAATAGTAATGTCAATAGAAATTTGAGTGTTGGTGCTTGAAAACTGAGTTGTCTGTGGTGCTCTCACACCCTTCTCTCATTGGGAGGCTCTTTATTTTGGTCTTAAGGATTGAAATGAAGCACAGAAAACAGTACACAGTTGATGCTCCACATATGTGGATGCAATCAACCATTGGGAATATTTGGGGAAAAGAATGAATGGTTGCATCTGTGCAGAACATGTAAAGACTTTTTTGTTATTTCCCAAATGATACATTGTAACAACTATATACATGGCATTCCTCTTATATTAGGTATTAGAAGTAGTCTAGAGATGATCTAAAGTATAGGGGAGGGTGTGTATAGGTTATTTACAAATACTAAACCATTCTATATGAGGGACTTGAACATCCCTGTGTTTTTGGTATCTTTGGGGGATCAAAGAACCCCACAGATACACAAGGGACAACTGTAGTAGAAGTTACCTGGCTTTGGATTCAGACTTGAAGCTTTTTCAGTTGTGGACATTGAGCCTCATCTGAAAAAAAATCCAGATAATATGCACCCATCATAGGGTTATGGTGAAGATTAAACGTGAATGTAAAGCTTTAAGCATGAAGTAACAATAAATGGTTTTTTCTATTAATACAAAAGATGTTTTTCATCTCTCTTCCTCCTCTTTGCTTCATATTAGGAGGTTTCTTCTACTGACCACATCTTAGAGCTCTGCTAGCTGAGCCCTATAGCCCCTTCTCCCCTTTTCCCATAAGCAAGATCCCCAATTCCTCCTCTGACAAAACAGGTTTACATAACAGCAAAAAGAACACTTGATCATGAAGCATAACTAGGACTCCCAAATTAGAAGATAGTCACAAAGCAGGGAAATAATTCCCTATCTGTAATCTTGTAATGCCTTAAATTGCTCTCAGATGAGGTTACTATTCCCCAGTGACTGTGTGGGAACTCTAGTAGTTGGAGGGACATCACAAGTTTCTAACATACCAAATATATATCAAACACTAATAAAAAGCACAAACAATTCAAGAGCTAGCAGCAGAAAAAAAAATCAAAGAGAAAAAAGTGAGGACATGATATTTGTATTTTCATTTCATAAAATTAATGTTTATAATATCTGTGCCTGAAACAGATATATTAGAATAAAGTATTTTTAAGGCAGAGTATGTTAAAAGGGACAAGATTAGGAGACAGAGGATATACTTTTTCCTCCTACTGAACTGGGAAAGTGAAAGATCTAAACCAAAAGTTAAATGTTGGTCAAATCTATTAAATTGGCAAATAAAGCATTTTCAAATTTTAAAAAATTAGAGGTAAAAGGAGAATTTGGCTGCATGTGGTGAGACAACACAATGCGAGTACAACCTTTGCTGGTGCCAAATGGATGTCTCCATCCTCTTGCTAATATCTCATACAAACTGATGCAAAAGTAAGAGTTGAAGTGATCCTGGAGAATGTTAAGAGCTACAAAAATGGAGAAGGCCAAACGTTGGCCCAAGGAAACCTTAATAGGAAAGAGAGTTCTTCATTCTTAGTGGTGTGCTGAAAACAGCTGGGAACTAAATACAGTAAATCCCTGGCTGGAAGATTTTGCCTCTGGAGAAAAGTTCTACAAGATGCAGCTAATAACTTGACAGAGGAATCTTATTCTCAATGGGGACTGATTGAAACCAAGGTCACCGCCTCCTACAAAAAAATTGAGAACAGCTGGTATGGAGTTGACCTCTAATAGGGCCTGTACCCTGTGATTATGGGGGTTTCCGGAAGCAGGACATGGCTGGAGACAGTCTTTCCTGACTTTATCCTGAGGCCCAAATCTGTAATACAGAGCCCAGGAGGCCAGGTCCATGCCTCTTTCCTCCTAGGCTCAGAGTTCCTGAGTTAGCCTGTTGTGACGAAAGAACAAGACCTAAAGGAGTCTGCAAACACAGTTCATGACAGCAAAGAGGCCCTGGCAAACTGTTCTATCACGTGGTGCACATGGCTACAAGACAGCTATCTCTAAGTTAATACAAGCCTCACTTTTCCCCATTCTTTACCTAAATGCATGTTTAATTAAAAATTTATTAACAGAGTCTCACATGAGAGAGACAAATAGAGTGGTGATTAGTAAAGCATAAGCATGGTTGACTGAGGGACCTGGGTCCAGACAGGGTTTCATCAACTACAAGCTTGTTATTTATTAGCAAGTTAGTAAACTTCTCTATGAGTTTGTCAGTAAAATGAGGATAATACCTACACCTCAGGAAACTTGAGAGAATTAAGTGAGATCATTCATGTATGTCAGTTATTGGCATAGTCTCTGTCATTATGTGTTTCAAAAATGATAGCTATTGGAGTTTAATTTTCTATAAATCTGAGTTTCACTTGGCATTCATTAATTTCAAAGCAAAATGTTTTTATAAAGTTTCAAAAGGTAACAAAGTTCAACTACACCTTCATTCAATAATATGGATGAATCTAACAAATATTTAGCAAAAGAAGCCACACACAAGAGTACATAGTGTATTATTTAGTGCATATGAAGTTCAAAATAGACAAAGCAAAACTATGTATTTTGAAAATCAAGGTAGTTACACTTTAGAGAAGATGGGGGTTGGTAGTGGGTAGTGACCAGCAGAGGGCTTGAGATGGAGGGATTTCTGATTCTAAAGTGCTGATAATATTCTGTTTCTGTATCTGGAAGCTGGTTACATGAGTGTACGCACTTGATGAAAGCTCACTGACCTTTGTACTTACGATTGGTACTCTTTTCTGATATAGGTTAGACTTCATTACAAAGTTCACTAAATAAAGTTTTAAAAAGATAACAAAGTCGTCATCACTTTTCCTATTATGGACAACTAGCTCCTCCCATTCATTCATTTTACAAATACTTATTAACTGCCTACTATGTATGTTCCAGGCACCATTCTAGATGCATGAGGCACATCAGCAAATAAGAATCCTCCATTTTCAGGGAGGGAAAAGAGGGGCAGAAGAAACCTGGCTAAAACTCCTGTTAATTAAGTTTCAATTTCTTCATGACGCAAATGAAGATGATAAATATCCTGTCTACTTTTCAGAGTATATTTACGCATTCTAAAGCCTATCAGAAAAAGAAAAATCTTCTCCCCCAAGATCTCATAAACAACACACATTGAACTCGTGAGTAGTACCCTCAATGATTTCCTCATTGAGAGAAAGAGGAAATGAGATTGAGAGAAAAGTATTTTTCTCACTGAATGCTGAGGCTCAGGCCTGTAGCCTCAGCTACTGGGGAGGCTGAGGCAGGGGGATTGCTTGAGTCCAGTTGTGGGCTGTAGTGCACTAGGCTGATCAGGTATTTGCACTAATTTTGGCACCTCTCTGGCAAGGCAGTCTTGGTCTGGAAGAGGAAGCATCCCAGTTTCCAGTTCCTTCCCATAAACTAGAAGGGCAGAGAAGACCTTATTTGTAAAGTTCTAACCTGTCTGGGGGCTGCCTGAAGGTCTAGTCTGTTTTGCCTAACTTACAGCTCAAATAAAGAGAAGCAATAGGTGCTGTTTATGAAAGCTACAGAGAGACTAAGACCAGCAGATGCCTGGAGCAAAAGGTTATGGGTAGAGACCTACAATAGGCCATGTAAGGTCCTAAGAAGCTAAAGGTGAGACTCTTTGGAAAAGTAAAACATTCAAGAATCACCTTGTATATGGGGAAAATTGAGAAAGTCACACAAAGGCTCAGAATAGACCCATATACAAAAAAGACTGAAGAAGAATTTGTTTTCCATTCAGGCTGGTCCCAGGGCCTAGAGAACCAGCTAATAAAAGGACTACCCCTGCTCAGAGACAGTCCATAAAGACTGGGAGACATGGCTGTTTTTCTAAATGCTCAATTTTAAAACAATTTTAAACAAATTCACAAGGCATACAAGGAAACAGGAAAACATGTATAACCCATACCAAAGAAAAAAGTAAATTTCCAGAAATAAATCCCTTTTCCATCCTCCCAAAACCACAGATTTACTAGGTAAAGACTTTAAAATAATTATGTTATTCAACAAAACAATCAAACCAATTAAAAATGAGCAAAGGACTTGAATAGACATTCTTCCAAAAAAGATATACAAATGCCCAATAAGTACATGAGAAGATGCTCATCATATCATTTGGGAAATGCAAATAAAATCCACAATGATGGCCAGGCATGGTGGCTCATGCCTGTAATTCCAGCACTTTGGTAGGCCAAGGCAGGTGGATCATCTGAGGTCAGGAGTTTGAGACCAGCTTGGCCAACATGGTGAAACCCTGTCTCTACTAAAAATACAAAGATTTGCTGGGCATGGTAGTGCATTCCTGTAATCCCAGCTACTGGGGAGGTTGAGGCAGGAGAATCGCTTCCACCTGGAAGGCAGAGATGGGAGTGGGCTGTAATTGTGCCACTGCACTCCAGCCTGGTGACAGAGTGAGACTCTGTCTCAAAAAAAAAAAAAAAAAAAAAAAAAAAAAAAAAAAATTCACAATTCACAATGAAATGTCATTCTATCCCCGTTAAAATGGCAATTATAAAAAAAAAAAAAGAAAAGAAAAGAACAGGTATTAGTAATGATATGGGGAAATTGGAACCCTTGTGAATTAATAGTGAGAATGTAATGGTGCAGCCACTGTGGAAAGCAGTAAGGCTGTTCCTCAAAAAATGAAACATAGAATTACCATATAACCCAGCAATTCTACTTCTAGGTATATATCCAAAATTATTAAAAAGCAGTGACTCAAACAGTCACGCTTGATATATACACTCATGTTCGTAGTAGTATTGTTCACAATAGGTGGAAGCAATCCAAATGTCCATTGACAGATGAATAAACAAAAATGTATATACACACACACTATTCAAATTCTTCAAAGAGGAAGAAAATTCTTCTAAAAGGAAGGAAATACTTGCATATTCTACAACGTGGATGAACCTTGAACACATTGTGTTAAACAAGTCAGACACAAAATGACTGATACGGTATAATTTCACCTACGCAAGGCAATTGGAGTAGTTGAATTCAGAGAGACAGAAAGTAGTATGTTGGTTGCCAGGGGCTGGGAGTAGGAAGAAATGGGGAGTTACTGATTAATTGGTATGGTGTTTTCATATGGAAAAAAATTTTTTTAATTCTGTAAATGGATGATGGTGATGGTCCATGGTTAAAATGGTAAATTGTTGTGTATATTTTACCACCAAAAAAAAAAAAAAAAAAAAAAAACCCTTGGTTTTTTGGTGAAAATGGTAAATTATTGTGCATATTTTACTACAATTAAAAAAACCTTAAATTTGCTAAAAGAACTAAAGCAAAACATGGACAAAGAACTAAACAAAATCAGAAAAAAACAATTATATGAAAAAGAAATTATAAAAAGGAACTAAAATGCCGGAGCTGAAAACAATAACTGAATTGAAAAAGTCACTATTCAGAGGTGGCTGACAAAATGGCTGAATAGGAACAGCTCCAGTCTGCAGCTCCCAGCGAGATCAATGCAGAAAGTGGATGATATACACATTTCCAACTGAGACACCTGGCTCATCTCACTGGGACTGGTCAGACAATGGATGCAGCCCACGGAGGGCTAGCAGAAGCAGGGTGGGACGTTGCCTCACCCAGGAAGTGCAAGGGGTTGAGGAACTCCCTCCCCCAGCCAAGGGAAGCCCTGAGGGACTGTGTCACAAGGAACGGTGCACTCCGGCCCACATACTATGCTTTTTCCATGGTCTTCACAACCCGCAGACCAAGAGATTCCCTCAGATGCCTACACCACCAGGGCCCTGGATTTCAAGCACAAAACTGAATGGCCATTTGGGCAGACACCAAGCTAGCTGCAGGTGTGCTTTTTCATACCCCAGTGGCACCTGGACCTCCAGCGAGACAGAACCCTTAACTCCCGTGGAAAGGGGGCTGAAGCCAGGGAGTCAAGTGGTCTAGCTTAGTGGATCCCACCCCCCACAGAGCCCAGCAAGATAAGATCCACTGGCTTGAAATTCTCACTGCCAGCACAGCAGTCTGAAGTCGACCCGGGATGCTCATGCTTGATGGGGGGAGGGACACCCACCATTACTGAGGCTTGAGTAGGCGGCTTTCTCCTCACAGTATGAACAAAGCTTCCAGGAAGTTCAAACTGGGCAGAGCACACGGCAGCTCAGCAAAGCCGCTGTAGCCAGACTGCCTCTCTAGATTCCTCCTCTCTGGGCAGGGCATCTCTGAAAGAAAGGCAGTAGCCCCAGTCAGGGGCTTTTAGATAAAGCTCCCATGTCCCTGGGACAGAGCACCTGGGGGAAGGGGCGGCTGTGGGTGCATCTTCAGCAGACTTAAATGTTCCTGCCTGCTGGCTCTGAAGACAGCAGTGGATCTCCCAGCACAGTGCTCAAGCTCTGCTAAGGGACAAACTGCCTCCTCAAGTGGGTCCCTGATCCCCATGCCTCCTGACTAGGAGACACTTCCTCAGCAATGGTCAACAGACACCTCATACAGGAGAAGTCCAGCTGGCATCTGGCAGTTGCCCCTCTGGGACGAAGCTATCAGAGGAAGGAACAGACAGCAATCTTTGCTGTTCTGCAGCCTCCATTGGTGATACCCAGGCAACAGGGTCTGAAGTAGACCACCAGCAAACTCCAGCAGACCTGCAGCAGAGGGGCCTGTTAAAAGGAAAACTAACAAACAGAAAGGAATAGCATCAACATCCAGAAAAAGGACATCCACACAGAACCCCCATCCAAAGGTCACCAACATCAAAAACCAAAGGTAGATAAATCCACAACAATGAGAAAAAAAAGAACAACAACAACAACAGTGGAAAAAGGCTGAAAATTCCAAAAACGTGAATGCCTCCTCTCCTCCAAAGGATCACAACTCCTTGCCAGCAAGGGAACAACTGAACAGAGAATGAATATGAACTGACAGAAGTAGGCTTCAGAAGATGGGTAATAACAAACTTTTTCGAGCTAAAGGAGCATGTTCTACCCCAATGCAAGGAAGCCAAGAACCTTGAATAAAGGTTAGACAAATTGCTAACTAGAATAACCAGTATAGAGAAGAAAAACAAGCTGATGGAGCTGAAACACAGCATGAGAACTTTGTGAATCACTCACAAGTATCAATAGCCAAATCAATCAAGCAGAAGAAAGGACATCAGAGACTGAAAATCATCTTAATGAAATAAAGCGTGAAGAGAAGATTAGAGAAAAAAGAATGAAAAGAAATGAACAATGCCTCCAACAAATATGGGACTATGTGAGAAGACCAAACCTGTGTTTCACTGGTGTACCTGAAAGTGATGGGGAGAATGGAACCAAGTTGGAAAACAGTCTTCAGAATATTATTCAGGAGAACTTCCCCAACCTAGTGAGACAGGCCAACATTCAAATTCAGGAAATACAGAGCACACCACAAAGATACTCCTTGAGAACAGCAACCCCAAGACACACAATCGTCAGATTCACCAAGATTGAAATGAAGGAAAAAATGTTAAGAGCAGCCAGAGAGAAAGGTCTGGTTATCCACAAAGGGAAGCCCATCAGACTAACAGTAGATCTCTTGGCAGAAATCCTACAAGTCAGAATAGAGTGGGGTCCAATATTCAACATTCTTAAACAAAAGTATTTTCAGCCTAGAATTTCATATCCAGCCAAACTAAGCTTCATAAGTGAAGGAGAAATAAAATCCTTTACAGACAAGCAGATGCTGAGATGTCATCACCAGGCCTGCCTTATAAGAGCTCTTGAAGGAAACACTAAACATGGAAAGAAACAACCAGTACTAACCACTGCAAAATCATTCCGAATTGTAAAGACCATTGACACTATGAAGAAACTGCATCAACTAATGGGCAAAATAACCAGCTAGCATCATAATGACAGGATCAAATTCACACATAACAATATTAACCTTAAATGTAAATAGGCTAAATGCCCCAGTTAAAAGGCAAAGACTGCCACATTGGATAAAGAGTCAAGACCCATCGGTGTGCTGCTGTATTCAGGAGGCCAATCTCACGTGCAAAGACACACATGGGCTCAAAATAAAGGGATGGAGGAACATTTACCAAGCAAATGGAAAGGAAAAAAAAAAAAGCAGGTGTTACAATTCTGGTCTCTGATAAAACAGACTTTAAAGTAACAAATATCAAAAAATACAAACAAGGGCATCACATAATGGTAAATGGATCAGTGCAACAAGAGCACTGATTTAATATATATCTTAAATATATATGCACCCAATACAGAAGCACCCAGATTCATAAAGCAAGTTCCTGGAGACCCACAAAAGGACTTAGACTCCCACACAATAATAGTTGGAGGCTTTGATACTTCACTGTCAATATGAGATCAACAATACAGAAGATTAACAAGGATATTCAGGACTTGAACTCAGCTCTAGACCAAGCGGACCTAATAGACATCTACAGAACTCTCCACCCCAAATCAACAGAATATACACACTTCTCAGCATCACATCACACTTATTCTAAAACTGACCACATAATTGGAACTAAAACACTCCTCAGCAAATGCAAAAAATAAAATAAAATAAACAGAAATCATAACAAACCGTCTCTCAGAACACAGTGCAATCAAATTAGAACTCAGGATTAAGAAACTCACTCAACTACATGGATACTGAACAACCTACTCCTGAATGACTACTGGGTAAATAACGAAATTAAGGCAGAAGTAAAGATGTTCTTTGAAACCAATGAGAATAAAGAAACAAAATACCAGATTATCTGGAATTGTTTAGAGGAAAATTTATAGAACTAAATGCCCACAGGAGAAAGCAGGAAAGATCTAAAATCGATACCCTAACATCACAATTAAAAGAACTAGGGAAACAAGAGCAAACAAATTGAAAAGCTAGCAGAAAACAAGAAATAACTAAGATCAGAGCAGAACTGAAGGAGACAGAGACACAAAAAAACCTTAAAAAAAAAAAAATCAATGAATCCAGGAGCTGGGATTTTTTTAAAAAAGATCAACAATTTGGATAGACTGCTAGCCAGACTAATAAAGAAGAAAAGAGAGAAGAATGCATAGACACAATAAGAAAAGATAAAGAAAATATCACCACTGATCCTACAGAAATAAAAACTACCATCAGAGAGTATTACAAACACCTCTACACAAATAAACTAGAAAATCTAGAGGAAATGGATAAATTCCTGGACACATACACTCTCCAAAGACTAAACCAGGAAGAAGTCGAATCCCCGAATAGACCAATAACAAGTTTTTAAATTAAGGCAGTAATTAATAACCTACCAACCAAAAAAAGCCCAGAACCAGACATACTCACAGCCAAATTCTATCAGGGGTACAAAGAGGAGCTGGTACCATTCCTTCTGAAACTATTTTAAATAATAGAAAAAGAGGGACTCCTCCCTAACTCATTTAATGAGGCCAGCATCATCCTGATACCAAAACCTGGCAAAGACACAATAAAAAAAGAACATTTCAGGCCAATATCCCTAACAAACATCGATGCAAAAATCCTCAAGAAAATATTGGCAATTCGAATCCAGCAGCACATCAAAAAGCTTATCCACCACGATCAAGTCAGCTTTATCCCTGGGATGCAAGGCTGTTCAACATACACAAATCATAAACATAATCCATCACATAAACAGAACCAATGATAAAAGTCACGTGATTATCTCAATAGATGCAGAAAAGGCCTTTGATAAAATTCAACATCGCGTCATGCTAAAAACTCTCAATAAACTAGGTATCAATGGAACTTATGTCAAAATAACAAGAGCTATTTATGACAAACTCACAACTAATATCATACTGAATGAGCAAAAGCTGGAAGCATTCACTTTGAAAACCAGCACAAGACAAGGATGCCCTCTCTCACCATTCCTATTCAACATATTATTGGAAGTTCTGGCCAGGGCAATCAGATAAGTAAAAGAAATAAAGGGAATTCAAATAGGAAGAGAAGAGAGGAAGTCAAATTGTCTCTGATTGCAGATAACATGATTTTATATTTAGAAAACCCCATAGTCTTGGCCCAAAATCTCCTTAGGCTGATAAGCAACTTCAGCAAAGTCTCAGGATACAAAATCAACGTGCAAAATTCATAAACATTGCTATACACCAATAATAGACAAACAGAGAGCCAAACAATGAGTGAACTCCCATTCACAATTGCTTCAAAGGAATAAAATACCTAGGAATCCAGCTTACAAGGGATGTGAAGGATCTCTTCAAGCAGAGCTACAAACCACTGCTCAAGGAAATGACAGGACACAAACAAATGGAAAAATATTCCATGCTCATGAATAGAAAGAATCAATACCGTGAAAATGGCCATACTCCCCAAAGTAATTTATAGATTCAATGCAATTCTCATCAAGCTACCATTGACTTTCTTCACAAAAATAGAAAACAGACTAAATTTCATATGGAACCAAAAAAGAGCCCATATAGCCAAGACAATCCTAAGCAAAAAAACGAAGCTGGAGGCATCATGCTACCTGACCTCAAACTATACTACAAGGCTACAGTAACCAAAACAGCATGGTACTGGTACCAAAACAGATATATAGACCAATGGAATGGAACAAAGGCTTCAGAAATAATGCCACACATTTACAACGATCTGATCTTTGACAACCCTGACAAAAAGATGCAATGGGGAAAGGATTCCCTATTTAATAAATGGTGTTGAGAAAACTGGTTAGCCATATGCAGAAAACTGAAACTGGACCCCTTCCTTAGACCTTATATAAAAATTAACTCAAGATGGATTAAAGACTTAAACATAAATCTAAAACCATAAAAACCCTAGAAGAAAACCTAATCAATACCATTTGGGACATAGGCATGGGCAAAGACTTCATGACTAAAACACCAAAAGCAATGGCAACAAAAGCCAAAATTGACAAATGAGATCTAATTAGACTAAAAAGCTTCTGCACAGCAAAAGAAACCATAATCAGAGTGAACAGGCAACCTACAGAATGGGAGAAAATTTTTGCAATCTATCCATCTGATAAAGGGCTAATATCCAGAATCTACAAAGAACTTAATTTTGCAAGAAAAAGACAAACAACCCCATCAAGAAGTGGGCGAAGGATATGAACAGACACTTCTCAAAAGAAGACATTTATGCGGCCAAAAAACATATGGAAAAAAGTTCATCATCACTGGTCATTAGAGAAATGAAAATCAAAACCACAATGAGATACCATCTCGTGTCAGTTAGAATGGCAATCATTAAAAAGTCAGGAAACAATATATGCCATAGAGGATGTGGAGAAATAGAAACGCTTTTACACTGTTGGTGGGAGTGTAAATTAGTTCACCCATTGTGGAAGACAGTGTGGTGATTCCTCAAGGATCTAGAATCAGAAATACCATTTGTCCCAGCATTCCCATTACTGGGTATATACCCAAAAGATTATAAATCATTCTACCAAAAGGACACATGCACACATATGTTTATTGCAGCCCTATTCACAATATCAAAGACTTGGAACCAACTCAAAAGCCCATCAGCGATAGACTGGATACAGAAAATGTGGCACATATACACCATGGAATACTATGAAGCCATAAAAAAGGATGAGTTCATGTCCTTTGCAGGGACATGGATTAAGCTGGAAACCATCATTCTCAGCAAACTAACACAAGAACAGAAAACCAAACACATGTTCTCACTCATAAGTGGGAGCTGAACAATGAGAATACATGATACATGGAGGGGAACATCACACACCAGGGCATGTTGGGGGGTGGGGGGGCTAGAAGAGGGACAGCATTAGGAGAAATATCTAATGTAGATGATGGGTTGATGGGTGCAGCAAACTACCATGGCATGTGTATATCTATGTAACAAACCTGCACGTTCTGCAATGTATCCCAGAACTTAAAGTATAATTTTGTTTTAAAAGTCACTATTCAGGTTCAACAGCAGATTTGAGCCAGCAGAAGAAAACAACAGTGAACTTGAAGAAAGGACATATAAAATTATCAAGTCTAAAAGCAGAAAGAAAAAAAGACTGAAGAAAAGTATAGAGCCTAAGGAATTAATGAAATACCATCAAGCTAAACAATATAAACTGTATGGAAGTCTCTGAAGTGTGGGTGGTCAGAGAGTTTCTTTGAAGAAATAATGGCCAGAAACTTTCTAAATTTGATGAAAGACACAAATATACATCCAAGAAACTTGAAAAACCTAATTAGGATAAACCCAAGAAAATGTTTATTATGTACAAGGGAGGCCCAATATGATTATTAGCCAATTTCTCAGCAGAAACTTTGAAGACTAGAAGGCGCTGGAATGATATATTTAAAGTGCTGAAATATAAAACTCAGCTAAGAATTCTATATTTGGCAAAACAGTGCCTTTAAAATGAGGGAGGAGTAAAGACATTCCCAGATAAACAAAAAACATAACCACTAGACCTGCCCAGCAAGAAATACTAAAGGGAGTTTTTTGCATTAAAATAAAAAAAAATTAGACAGTAACTCAAAGTTTTATGAATATATAAATATCTCTGGAAAAAGTAAACACATGGGCCAATATAAAAATCAGTATTTTTATAATCTTGGTTTCTCATTCTACTTTTAATTTTCTACATGATTTAAAAGACAAATGCATAAAATAGTTATAAATCTGTAGTTATAGGCATGTAATGTATAAAGATGTAATCGGTGATGTCAATAACAAAGTGAATGAGAAAAAAGAACAGCATAGGTGTAGAGTTTTTGTAAGCAATTGAAGCTGAATTGGTATAAATTCAAAAAAGATTGTTATAACTTTAGAATATTATATGTAGTCCCTATGGTGACCATAAAGAATATAAAAAATGTACACAAGAGGAAATGAGAAGGGAATCAAAACTTGTCATGACAAGCGGTCAACTAAGGCAGTAATGGAGAAAAAGAGGAAGAAAAAGCTGCTAGAAGGTAGACAGCAACCAAATAAAATGACAAAAGTAAGTCCTCTCCAATGAATAATTACATTAAATGTAAATGGATTACACTTTCCAATCAAAAGACATAGACTGGCAAAACTGATTAAGGAAAACAGGATACAATTTTATGCTATCTACAAGATATTCATTTTAGAGCTAAGGATACACATAGATTGAGAATGAAAGAATGAGAAAAGGTAATCCATGCAAACATTAACCAAAAGAGAGTAAGGATGACCATATTTATATTAGACAAAGTCTACTTTTTTCAGATGTACAGGGAACATTCTTCAGAATAGACCATATGTTAAGCAACTGAAGCTTAACAAAAAAGTCTTAATAAATGTTAAACATTTATTAACAAAAATCTTAATAAATGTTAAAAGGTTGATATCATACAAAGTATCCCTTACAATTATAATGGAATGAAACTAGAAATCAGTAGCAGAAGGAAAACTGGAAAATTCACACACACTGAAATTAAACAAGATATTCAAACAACCAATGGCTTAAAGAAGAAATCATAGAGAAACTGGAAAATATTTTAAGAGAAATGAAAACACCCCCCCCACACACACACACACACACACTTATGGCATGTACAGAAAGCAGTAGAAAAAATGTATAGCTGTAAATGCTTACATTAGAAAGAAAGCAAGAGAAAAAATGTATAGCTGTAAATGCTTACATTAGAAAGAAAGCAAGAGAAAAAATGTATAGCTGTAAATGCTTACATTAGAAATAAAGATCTCAAATTAACAATGTACTTTACACTTTTAGGAACTAAAAAAAGAAAAAACTAAACCCAAAGCTAGAAGGAGGAAGGAAATAAAGATTAGAACAAAGATAAAATACAGGATAGAAAAATAATAAAACAAACAAAAAATTAAACTAAGAGTAAGCTCTTAGAAAAGATCAACAAAATATTTAGCTAGAATGACTAAGAAAAAAAACTCAAGCAACTAAAATCGGAAATGAAAGAGGATATTACTACCAATTTTACAGAAACAGAAAAAGATTATATCAGTGATTGCCAGGGTTAGAGGTGAGGAAACAAATAGGGCACAGAGGATTTTTAGGGCAGTAAAACTACTTAGCATGAGACTATAATGGTGGATAAAGGTACATATTTGTTGAAATTCATAGAACGTACAACTCAAGTGAACCCATGTGTAAACTGTAGGCTCTGCATAATTATGTGTTAATGTAGATTCAGTCAAGCAAAAGTATCCTTTTCATGATAAAGATTCAAAATGATGCCCCTCAATGCTAACTCAATTAAGCATCTACAACAGGCCAGGCTTTGTGTAGAACTACAAAGAGGGTTGGAAATAAGGGTAAGTTTCAGCCCCTACAGACTTCAAGTACAGCTGCAGGTTGAGAAAAATCACATGCAATGAATGTTCAGTTGCTTATGGGTTGCGATGACACTGATGGTCAGTTCAAGTATTTTCAGGTCAAGGCACACAACTTTCCAAAGGTTATGCTTTCATCAGCCATAAAGGTTGTGATATTACTCACATACTTGCAGCTTAGGAAGTTCCCAAATTAGAGGCTTACTATAGATACTACAAATCACTAACATTTAACAGAATTTTACTGTGGCCTAAATATTGGTTTCAGTTTTTTACATGTATTTATTCTTTTAATCCTCACTAACCACAATTTAAGGGAAGTACAATTTTTATCTCCATTTCATCCTTGAGAAAACTGAGACACAGAATATCAATAATTTTCTTAAAACAGAGCTAATAAGTGACTCCAGAGCCTGGTAGAAAGCAAGGCAGATATGAGGAGTTCTATTGTATCAGGACAATAGGATCTTGGGCTGACCAATCAGAACAGTGAAAAGCCCAGTAGGCCAGCCTTTCCCCTAGCTGTCCAATTTTTTAATAGAGCTCCTGGTGGCCATATGTAGATAAGCCTTATTTAGACCTGTCAGCAAAGTCCTGGGGATCATGTCTGGGCCCTATTAATAAACTGGCTAAGTACACTGCCTACCATTTCTCTGTTCTGCAGAAAGGGGTCTGGGTCAGTGAGAAAGAGAGTGGGAAGGAAAAGACAAAAACATCCTTGGTTCCAATGACAGAGCTTATGATGGTGAGTATATGTCACATACACATTAAAACCCCCCTAACTGGGTTGTCCACTTCTGACTCAGAAAAGCATCAGTGGAAAAACATTATACCATGATGCTACAATACCTGGGATTCTGCTCTGTTCAGCAATTCCAACCTTGAAGGACAAAAGCAAAACAGTGTGGGTGTAGGTAGCTGTGTGTCTGTCTGCAAGCACATGCCAGCCACTGTCGTCACACAGCCTTGCCTATGCTTTGGTATATTAAAGAGTGTTGAGTCACTCGCATTTGTGATAACCATTCATAATTAGAATTTTAGAAGAGGGGAAAACCCCTAGGGCTATACAGAATGACACCCTCCAATGGAAGGATAGAAAGACCAGAAGTCACTTGCTAAATCTAACCATGAGATCTTTCAGAGAAAAGAGGGCCGTTCAGCTTTTCTGAGTCACTATTAATGTGACCCATCTGGAAACAGAAAGAATGACTCAAGAGAGTACTACCTATCCTGGAAATGGGGTCAAAGCAGGTATGGTGGGGAAACTGGTTGTGGGCGAGACTGAAGGAGGAAGAAAGAAAGATGAGATGTGTGTTTCCTCAAAGTTGATGCTCCTCTCAGTTATTTATTCTTCTCAAGGGTGACATCGGTATTTTCAGAAGGTCTCAAAAGTGGCAGGGTTCCATCTACCTCAGAGTTTTAAGAGACTTAGCCCAGAGGAAAAAAAAAAAAACTTGCCCTCACAATCCAGTTTGTACAGCATCTACATCCGAAAATCAGGAGAGAAAAGCTGGGCTAGGCAAGAAAAATCCTCCTCTATCTCATACACATGGAATCATTACACCAATTATGCCTTCCACGAATAATAAGGGAACAAGGGAAGGAGAGATGGAGGAACGGAAAGAGTTTCCTTTCTCTACTAGAAGTTAGAATGTTTAAAACTTTGGAACAGGGAAAGGGACTATTCCTATTCCTCTTTCTCTCCCCTCATCCTTTGCACACCCCCACCCCCATATTTGCTAGTCTGTTAGAAAATGTTTCTAAGTCTAATTTGGCCGGTAAAAAGTTGTTGGGCAAACTACCTCTTCTGGTGATTAGAACCCCTGGGGAAAAAAAAAAAAAGTCACTTACAGTCTTCTTGAGACTCAGGTGAGAGACTATATAATCTGCTGCATGAGAACAAGAGCCTAATATCAAAGGCAAAGCGGTAGCTCTGCAGTCAGGCCTGGGTTCAAATTCTGGTTCTGCCATGTCTGAACTTGAACCATTTAACCTTTCTAAGCCTTAAAGCCCTCAGTCTGAAAAATATTGTAAAAGCTATCATGCAGATTAATAGAATTAAATGATATGATGTATTTGAATGGCAACACATAGTAAAAGTGGCTCTTATTTTAGATATTTCTTTTCCAATGTCAAATAAAGCCTCCTAGGCCTTCCTGTCTGGCATTGCACCCCATCAAAGAATAATCAGAACCAGATAAAAAAATTAGTCTACACTTACAAATCCCAGAATAGACCAATAATAAGTTCTGAAATTGAGACAGTAACTAATAGCCTACCAACCAAAAAAAAGCCCAGGACCACATAGATTCACAGCCAAATTCTACAAGTTATAAAGAGGAGCTGGTATCATTCCTTCTGAAACTATTCCAAATAATAGAAAAATACGGACCCCTCCCTAACTCATTTAATGAGGCCAGCATCATCCTGATACCAAAACTGGGCAGAGACACAACAAAAAAGAAAAATTTCAGGCAAATATCCCTGATGAACATCTATGCAAAAATCCTCAATAAAATACTGGCAAACCCAGAGAGGTTCCAAGATGGCCGAATAGGAACAGCTCCAGTCTGCAGCTCCCAGCGTGAGTGACGCAGAAGACAGGTGATTTCTGCATTTCCAACTGAGGTACGGGGTTCCTCTCACTGGGGTTTGTCAGACAGTGGGTACAGCCCACAGATCAGGGTGGGGCATCGCCTCACCCAGGAAGCACAAAGGGTTGGGGAATTCCATTTCCTAGCAAAGGGAAGCCGTGACAGATGGTACCCGGAAAATTGGGACACTCCTACCCTAATACTGCTGGGTGGAACCCACCGCAGCTCAAGGAGGCCTGCCTGCCTCTGTAGACTCCACCTCTGGGGGCAGAGCGTAGCTGAACAAAAGGCAACAGAAACTTCTGCAGACTTAAAGTGCCTGTCTGACAGCTGTGAAGAGAATAGTGGTTCTCCCAGCATGAGATCTGAGAACGGACAGACTGCCTCCTCAAGTGGGTCCCTGACTGGCAAGTAGCCTAACTGGGAGACACCTCCCAGTAGGGGCCGACAAACACCTCAAACAGCTGGGTGCCCCTCTGAGAGGAAGCTTCCAGAGAATCAGGCAGCAACATTTGCTGTTCTGCAGCCTCCGCTGGTGATACCCAGGCAAACAGGGTCTGGAATGGACCTCCAGCAAACTCCAACAGACCTGCAGCTGAGGGTCATGACTGTTAGAAGGAAAACTAACAAACAGAAAGGACATCCACACCAAAACTCCATCTGTACATCACCGTCATCAAAGACCAAAGGTAGATAAAACCACAAAGATGGGGAGAAACCAGAGCAGAAAAGCTGAAAATTCTAAAAATCAGAGCGCCTCTTCTTCTCCAGAGGAACACAGCTCCTCCCCAGCAATGGAACAAAGCTGGACAGAGAATGACTTTGATGAGTTGAGAGAAGAAGGCTTCAGACTATCAGTAATAACAAACTTCTCCGAGCTTAAGGAGCATGTTCTAACCCATCGCAAGGAAGCTACAAACTTTGAAAAAGATTAGACAAACGGCTAACTAGAATAAACAGTGTAGAGAAGTCCTTAAATGACCTGATGGAGGTGAAAACCATGGCACAAAAACTACGTGACGCATGCACAAGCTTCAGTAGCCAATTTGATCAAGTGGAAGAAAGGGTATCAGCGATCGAAGATCAAATGAATGAAATGAAACGAGAAGAGAAGTTTAGAGAAAAAAAGAGTAAAAAGAAGCAAAACCTTCCAAGAAATATGGGACTATGTGAAGAGACCAAATCTACGTCTGATTGATGTACCTGAAAGAGATGGGGAGAATGGAACCAACTTGGAAAACACTCTTCAGGATATTATCCAGGAGAACTTCCCCAACCTAGCAAGGCAGGCCAACATTCAAATTCAGGAAATACAAACACCACCACAAAGATACTCTGCGAGAAGAGCAACTCCAAGACACATAATTGACAGAGTCACCAAGGTTGAAATGAAGCAAAAAAAGTTAAGGGCAGCCAGAGAGAAAGGTCGGGTTACCCACAAAAGGAAGCCCATCAGACTAATAGCAGATCTCTCGGCAGAAACTCTAAAAGCCAGAAGAGAGTGGGGGCCAATATTCAACATTCTTAAAGAAAAGAATTTTCAGCCCAGAATTTCATATCCAGCCAAACTAAGTTTCATAAGTGAAGGATAAATAAAATCCTTTACAGACAAGCAAATGCTAGGAGATTCTGTCACCACCAGGCCTGCCTTACAAGAACTCTTGAAGGAAGCACTAAACATGGAAAGGAACAACTGGTACCACCCACTGCAAAAACATGCCAAATTGTAAAGACCATCAATGCAGGAAGAAACTGTATCAACTAACAAGCAAAATAACCAGCTAACATCATAATGACAGGATCAACTTCACACATAATATTAACCTTAAATGTAAATGGGCGAAATGCTCCAATTAAAAGACACAGACTTTTGGATACAGAGTAGCAAAGTGGATGAAGAGTCAAGAACCATCAGTGTGCTGTATTCAGGAGACCCATCTCATGTGCAGAGACACAAATAGGCTCAAAATAAAGGGATGGAGGAAGATCTACCAAGCTAAAGGAAAACACAACAAAACAAAAAAAAGCAGGTGTTGCAATCCTAGTCTCTGATAAAACAGACTTTAAACCAAAAAAGACCAAAAGAGACAAAGAAGGCCATTACATAATGGTAAAGGGATCAATTCAACAAGAAGAGGTAACTATCCTAAATATATATGCACCCAATACAGGAGCACCCAGATTCATAAAACAAGTCCTTAGAGACCTACAAAGAGACTTAAACTCCCACACAATAATAATTGGAGACTTTAACACCCCACTGTCAACATTAGACAGATCAACAAGACAGAAAGTTAATAAGGATATCCAGGACTTGAACTCAGCTCTGCACCAAGCGGACCTAATAGGCATCTACAGAACTCTCCACCCCAAATCAACAGAATATACATTCTTCTCAGCACCACATCATACTTATTCCAAAACTGACCACATAGTTGGAAGTAAAGCACACCTCAGCAAATGTAAAAGAACAGAAATTATAGCAAACTGTCTCTCAGACCACAGTGCAATCAAACTAGAACTCAGTATTCAGAAACTCAATCAAAACCGCTCAACTACATGGAAACTGACAACCTGCTCCTGAATGACTACTGGGTACATAACTAAATGAAGGCAGAAATAAAGATGTTCTTTGAAACCAACAAGAACAAAGACACAACATACCAGAATCTCTGGGACACATTTAAAGCAGTGTGTAGAGGGAAATTTATAGCACTAAATGCCCACAAGAGAAAGCTGAAAATATCTAAAATTGACACCTGAACATCACAATTAAAAGAACTAGAGAAGCAAGAGCAAACACATTCAAAAGCTAGCAGAAGGCAAGAAATAGTAACTAACATCAGAGCAGAACTGAAGGAGATAAAGACACACAAAACCCTCCAAAAAATCAATGAATCCAGGAGCTGGTTTTTTGAAAAGATCAACAAAATTGATAGACTGCTAGCAAGACTAACAAAAAAGAAAAGAATCAAATAGATGCAACAAAAAATAATAAAAGGGATATCACCACCAACCCCACAGAAATACAAACTGCCATCAGAGAATACTATAAACACCTCTATGCAAATAAACTAGAAAATCTAGAAGAAATGGATAAATTCCTGGAAACATACACTCTCCCAAGACTAAACCAGGAAGTAGTTGAATCCCTGAATAGACCAGTAACAGGTTCTGAAATTGAGGCAATAGCCTACCAATCAAAAAAAGTCCAGGACCAGATGAGTTCACAGCCCAATTCTACCAGAAGTAAAGAGAGAAGCTGGTACCATTTCTTCTGAAACTATTTCAATCAATAGAAAAAGAGGGAATCCTCCCTAATTCATTTTATATGGCCAACATCATCCTGATATAACAGCCTAGCAGAGACACAACAACAAAAAAGAGAATTTTAGACCAATATCCCTGATTAACATTGATGCAAAAATCCTCAATAAAATACTGGCAAACCGAATCCAGCAGCACATCAAAAGCTTATCCACCACGATCAAGTTGGCTTCATCCCTGGGATGCAAGGCTGATTCAACATATGCAAATCAATAAATGTAATCCATCATATACACAGAACCAAAGACAAAAACCACATGATTATCTCAATAGATACAGAAAAGGCCTTTGAAAAAATTCAACAGCACTTCATGCTAAAAACTCTCAATAAACTAGGTAATGGTGAGACGTATCTCAACATAATACGAGCTATTTATGACAAATCCACAGCCAATATACTGAATGGGCAAAAACTGGAAAAATTCCCTTTGAAAACTGGCACAAGACAGGGATGCCCTCTCTCACCACTCCTATTCAACATAGTGTTGGAAGTTCTGGCCAGGACAATCAGACAGGAGAAAGAATTAAAGGGTATTCAATTAGGAAAAGAGGAAGTCAAATTGTCCCTGTTTGCAGATGACATGATTGTATATTTAGAAAACCCCATCGTCTCAGCCCAAAACTTCCTTAAGCTGATAAACAACTTCACCAAAGTCTCAGGATACAAAATAAATGTGCAAAAATCACAAACATTGCTACACACCAATAACAGACAAACAGAGAGTCAAATCATGAGTGAACTCCCATTCACAATTGCTTCAAAGAGAATAAAATACCTAGGAATCCAACTTACAAGGGATGTAAAGGACCTCTTCAAGGAGAACTACAAATCACTGCTCAGTGAAATAAAAGAGGACACAAACAAATGGAAGAACATTCCATGCTCATGAATAGGAAGAATCAATACCATGAAAAGGGCCATACTGCCCAAGGTAATTTATAGATTCAGTGCCATCCCCACCAAGATACAAATGACTTTCTTCACAGAATTGGAAAAAACTACTTTAAAGTTCATATAGAACCAAAAAAGAGACCGCATTGCCAAGACAATCCTAAGTCAAAAGAACAAAGCTGGAGGCATCACACTACCTGACTTCAAACTATACTACAAGGCTACAGTAACCAAAACAGCATGGTACTGGTACCAAAACAGAGATAGAGACCAATAGAACAGAATAGAGCCCTGGGAAATAATACCACACATCTGCAACCATCTGATCTTTGACAAACTTGACACAAACAAGCAATGGAGAAAGGATTCCCTATTTAATAAATGGTGTTGGGAAAACTGGCTAGCCATACGTAGAAAGCTGAAACTGGATCCCTTCCTTACACCTTATACAAAAATTAATTCAAGATGGATTAAAGACTTAAATGTTAGACCTAAAACCATAAAATCCCTAGAAGAAAACCTAGGCAATACCATTCAGGACATAGGCATGGGCAAGGACTTCATGTCTGAAACACCAAAAGCAATGGCAACAAAAGCCAAAATTGACAAATGGGATCTAATTAAACTAAAGACTTCTGCACAGCAAAAGAAACTACCATCAGATTGAATAGGCAACCTACAGAATGGGAGAAAATTTTTGCAATCTACCCACCTGACAAAGGACTAATATCGAGAATCTACAAAGAACTTAAAAATTTACAAGAAAAAAAATCAAACAACCCCCTCAAAAAGTGGGCAAAGTATATGAACAGACACTTCTCAAAAGACGATATCTGTGCAGCCAACACACACATGAAAAAAATGCTCATCATCACTCGTCATCAGAGAAATGCAAATCAAAACCACAATGAGGTACCGCCTCACACCAATTAGAATGGCGATCATTAAAAAGTCAGGAAACAACGGGTGGTAGAGAGGATGTGGAGAAATAGAAATACTTTTACGCTGTTGGTGGGACTGTAAACTAGTTCAACCATTGTGGAAGACAGTGTGGCGATTCCTCAAGGATCTAGAACTAGAAATACCATTTGACCCAGCAATCCCGTTACTGGGCATATACCCAAAGGATTATAAAATCATGCTGTTATAAAGATACATGAGCATGTATATTTATTGCGACACTATTCACAATAGCAAAGACTTGGAACCAACCCAAATGTCCATCAGTGACAGACTGGATTAAGAAAATGTGGCACATATACAACATAGAGTACTATGCAGCCATAAAAAAGGATGAGTTCATGTCCTTTGTAGGGACATGGATGAAGCTGGAAACCATCATTCTCAGCAAACTATTGCAAGGACAGAAAACCAAACACCACATGTTCTCACTGATAGGTGGAATTGAACAATGAGAACACTTGGACATAGGGTGGGGAATATCACACACTGGGGCCTGTTGTGGGGTTGGGGGAGGGGGGAGGGACAGCATAAGGAGATATACCTAATGTAAATTATGAGTTAAAGGGTGCAGCCCACCAACATGGCACATGTATACATATGTAACAAACCTGCATGTTGTGTACATGTCCCCTAGAAGTTAGAGTATAATAATAACAAAAAAAAAAAAAAAAAAATACTGGCAAACTGAATCCAGCAGCACATCAAAAACTTATCCACCACAATCAAGTCAGCTTCATCCCTGGGATGCAATGATGGTTCAACAAATTCAAGTCAATAAATAAAACCCATCACATAAACAGAACCAATGATAAAAACCATGAGTATCTCAATAGATGCAGAAAAGGCCTTCGATAAAATTCAACACCCCTTCATGCTAAAAACTCTCAATAAACTAGGTATTGATGGAACATCTCAAAATAGTAATAGCTAGTTATGACAAACCCATAGCGAATATCATACTCAATAGGCAAAAGCTGGAAGCATTCATTTTGAAAACCAGCACAAGACAAGGATGCCCTCTCTCACCACTCATATTCAACATATTATTGGAAGTTCTGGCCAGAGCAATGAGGCAAGAGAAAGAAATAAAGGTTACTCAAATAGGAAGAGAGGAGAGTAAGTCCAGTTGTCTGCTTGCAGATACATGATGGTACATTTAGAAAACACCATCATCTCAACCCAAAAACTCCTTAAGCTGATAACCAAATTCAACAAAGTCTCAGGATACAAAATCAATGTGCAAAAATCACAAGCACAAGCATTCCTATACATCAACGTTAGACAAGCAGAGAGCCAAATCATGAGTGAACTCCCATTCACAATTGCTACAAAGAAAATAGAAACCACGGCTCAAGGAAATAAGGGAGAACAAAAATGGAAAAACATTCTGTGCTCATTGACAGGAAGAATCAACACTATGAAAATGGCTATACTGCCCTAAGTAATTTAGAGATTCAGTGCAATTCCCATCAAGCTACCATTGATTTTCACCACAGAAAAAGAAAAAGTACTTTAAATTTCATATGGAACCAAAAAAGAGCCCATATACCCAAGATAACCCTAAGCAAAAAGAACAAAGCTGGAGGCATCACGCTACCTGACTTCAAACTATACTACAAGGCTACAGTAACAAAAACAGCATGGTACTGGTACTAAAACAGAGAGACAGACCAATGGAACAGAACAGAGGCCTCAGAAATAATGCCATACATCTACATCTGATCTTTTGCAAACCTGACAAAAACAAGCAATGGGGCAAGAATTCCCTATTTAATAAATGGTGTTGGGAAAACTGGTTAGCCATATGCAGAAAACTGAAACTGGACCCCTTCCTTATACTCTATACAAAAATTAACTCAAGATGAGTTAAAGACCTAAATGTTAAACCAAAATCTTAAAAACACTAGAAGAAAACCTAGGCAATATCATTCAGGACATGCATGGGCAAAAATTTCATAGCTAAAACACCAAAGCAATTGCAACAAATGCCAAAATCTACAAATGGGATCTAACCAAATCAAAGAGCTTCTGCACAGCAAGAGAAACTCTCATCAGAGTGAACAGGCAATCTACAGAATGGGAGAAAATTTTTGCAATCTATCCATCTGACAAAGGTCTAACATCCAGAATCTACAAAGAACTTAAATTTACAAGAGAAAAAAAAAACATCAAAAAGTGAACAAAGGATATGAAGAGACACTTCTCAAAAGATGGCATATGTGGCCAACAAACCTATGAAAAAAAAGCTCATCATCACTAGTCATTAGAGAAATGCAAATTAAAACCACAATGAGATACCATCTCACGCCAGTTAGAATGGAATTAAAAAATTAGGAAACAACAGATGCTGGTGAAATTCCATGGGGAAATAGGAATGCTTTTACACTGTCAGTGGGAATGTAAATTAGTCCAACCATTGTGAAAGACAGTGGGGCGATTCATCAAGGATCTAGAACCAGAAATACCATTTGACCCAGCAATCCTGTCACTGGGTATATACAAAGGATTGTAAATCATCCTACTATAAAGACACATGCAAACATATGTTTATTGCAGCACTATTTACAATAGCAAAAACTTGGAACCAACACAAACGCCCATCAATGACATACTGGATATAGAAAGTGTGGCACATATATACCATGGAACACTGTACAGTCATAAAGAAGAATGAGTTCCCTTTGCAGGGACATGGATGAAGCTGGAAGCCATCATTCTCAGCAAACTAACACACGAACAGAAAACCAAACACTACATGTTTTCACTCATAAGTGAGAGTTGAACAATGAGAACACATGGACACAGGGAGGGGAACATCACATACCAGGGCCTGTCGGGGGAGTGGCAGGCAAGGGGAGGGACAGCATTATGACAAATACCTAATGCATATGGGGCTTAAAACCTAAATGATGGGTTGATAGGTGCAGCAAACCACCATGGCACATGTATCTATGTAACAAGTCTGCCTGTTCCGTACATGTATCCCAGAACTTAAACTTTAAAAGAGAAAGGAAAAAATTAGTCTAGACTTAACATATTCACTTTTTAAAAATATTTCTGTGTTGTTTATATATTCACCACTAGGAAAAATAAAAAGTGATAGTGAGAAAAAGAGGTGGAGGTGTGAACGCACCTATTCCAAGGTGTGGATCCAGTCCTCCTGGGGCATTCTGCAGGTAGCCTCAGGCTACCAAAAGTTATCTTCCCGGTATCTGAACTGACAAGCTCAACATTCATTTTGATTTCATTTGAGTCTGAACATGTTTATGCTCACCTTCAAGGAGAAGGACATCATATTCCTCATTCCTTGGAAATGGTACCTTGGATGCAAGGACATAGAAAGCAGAGACACATAAAGCCAATAAACTGTTTCATTCTTATGTGTTGATTACATCTAGGGCCAGCTTCAAGTATGCAATCAGTCACACAGGGCCCTATCCTCAGAGGGGTTTAATGTTCTGCTGTCACCCTCTTGAAATTCTTAATGTTACTTTGAATCTATGTAAGTGAAGTCTGATGTGATGATGGAAATGTGCTGGGAACTTAGAGCCAGGATCATACCACTTCCCTAGGGTGGGTGCTGAGATGCTTACTTTCTTACTTCCTGGAGACCTGGTCTGCCCAGGTTCCTCCCTCCCTGTGACCACAGCTGCCCTCCACCCCCTGCAGGGAGTAGAGATGGGATGGGATCAGGCAAGTACACTGGATGGCAGCCACACTAGCAACACTGTGGTGCATCTGGTGAGCAGCTGACCAGTCTGTATCTCAGAAGAGGAAGTCTCTCATTTGCACATCCCTGATCCAAGTACCAATCTTCTTGTGACATGGAAGCTGAAAAGATCCTTGGGTTTCTCCTGTCTTTCATGGGTTGGGGAATGTGCCCATGGGAAGGGGACGTGCCTGGCTTGATCTTCCCAAACCCCACCCCCAACCAAGGCACAGCTCAGCAGTTTGGCTGCTGGTGGGAATTGGTATCTGACCTGCATGGCAGGTCATGGCCTCAGGTAACTATGAAGGTCTGTACTTGTCCATGGAATATTCTCATGCCCAGTGTCTATACTTGTTCCTCAAATATTCTCATGCCCAAGTACCTGTGGAGAGAAAAGGATCCTATCTTCTTCTTTCTAGTTTTCCTGAATCTGGTGTTTATCTTAGGCACTCTTTGAAGGGGATTAGCCACAAAATTCAAATTGTGTAATTTCAGTGTTTCTGTGTATGAGTTAGATGCTCTGATATTTGAATTTTAAACTAGCACTGCATAGTATAAATGAATGGTAAAACATGTTAATAATTTAAAATTTTAATTTTTTTCACTTAAAACATTAAATAACAAATAGAATACACCAGGCTAAGTCAAGAGGAAGAAAGGAAGTTTATGTGAATCTTTAGTGGACAATATTTTCCTGCTTTTTGAACAAGAGGCCTCAAATTTTCATGGTACACTGGTCCCTTAAATTATGCAGCCTTGATGATTAGATTGATTTTCAATCAGCAAAGGAGTACCTTTTAAGTGTAGATATCCTTCTAAGATCTCCTGAGAATGTGTAGATTTTTCTCCATGCCTTATAATACTTCACTTATCTCTATATTTCTGTTTTAAAATTCTGCCCTAAGTTGTAAATTCTGTAGACAACAACTATCTTATTCACCTTTTATCTAATTCCTCTTAAATCTAGAGCAATGGTCCAAATATGGAAGATACTCAATTAAAATTTTCTGCATGCCTGAAAATCACAAATAAGGAAATATTTAAAATGCCCATATGGTTCGGATGTTTGTCCCCTCCAGATATCATGCTGAAATGTGATCCCCAGTATTGGAGGTGGGCCTGGTGGGAGACATTTGGGTCATGGGGCAGATCCCTCATGAATGGCTTGGTGACAGCCCATGCTAATGAGTTAGTTCTTGCTCTTTTAGCTCATTTAGTGGTGGCTGGTTGTTTAAAGGAGCCTGGCACCTCTGCCCCCCCCCCTTCTCTTGCCATGTCACATGCCTGCTCCCCCCCTTCACTTTCTGTCATGAGGAAAAGCTTCCTGAGGACTCACCAGCAGCTGAGTAGATGAGGATATGATGCTTGTATAGCTTACACAACTGTGAGCCAAATAAACCTCTTTTCTTTATGAATTACCCAGTCTCACGTATTCCTTTATAGCAATGCAAAATGGATTAATGAAAATGCCTCCAAGGAGCTTGTTGTCATTATAGAAATAAGAACCCAGAAAAGAGATAAATCCAAACTTTCCATGTTCATCCCTGTTTCTTTCCTGAGCTTCAGGCTATAGTTCCAACTGCTTGCTGGATAAACATCTTCATCTGAATGCCCCATGGACATCTCAAATTCAACACGCCCAGCTTATCTTTATCTACCTTCACCTCATCACCTCTTTCCCTCCTTCTGGGATTTATAGTAAATGGCTCCACCATTTCCCTTGTTACTCAATCCAGAAACGTGGCCACTGTGCCTGAATCTTTCTTCTTCCTATCTCCCATATCAATCTTTGAGTCTATTCATCTTACCAGCTAAGTCTCTCTTGATATTTACTTTTAAAATCTCTTCAGTTCCTCCTATTGCCAATCACCTCCCCAACCCCCAGTTCAGGACATCCCCATCTATTGCCTGGACTATACTTGTCATTCAGTCTCTCCACTTTTATTATTTTCCCTCCTTATCCCTTTACCTACATTTAATCGATAGAGGATATCTTGAAATAATTGACTGAAAAGTTTTAATTCTGTTTTATATTGGTAAATTGATAAAACAGTTATACTCAAAAACTGCTTTTATAATTCCTCAAAACCACAATGAGATCTCACTTTATACCTATGAAGATGGCTATAATTTTTAAGTTTTTTCATTGGAAAAAAAAAAAAAAACAGGCCAGGCGTGGTGGCTCACACTTGTAAACTTGGCACTTTGGAAGGCTGAGGCAGATGGATTGCTTGAGCCCAAGAGTTTGAGACCATCCTGGGAAACATGGTAAAATCTTGTCTCTACAAAAAATACAAAATTTAGCTTGGTGTGGTGGTGTATGCCTATAGTCCTAGCTACTTAGGAGGCTGAGGTGGGAGGATCACTTGAGCCTGGGAGGTTGAGGCTACAGTGAGCCATGATTGTGAAGAAAAAGAAGGAAAAGGGAAAGGGAAAGAAAAGAGAGAAAGAGAAAGAGAAAAAGAAAAAAAAAGGAGAAAAAGAAAAAAGTGTTGGTAAGAATTTGAAGACTAAAACCCCTGTGCATTGCTGGTGAGAAAGTAAAATGGCACAGCCAGTGTGTAAAATAGTTCTGCAGCTCCTCAAAAAAAGGTAATTATAGAATCATATGGGTTAGCAGTTTTTCTCTTATGTACATACCCAAAGGAATGAAAATGGATTCAACCAGATACTTGTATGCCAATGTTTGTTTGCAGCATTACTTACAATAGCCAAAAGATGGAAATAGTTCAAGTACCCATCAACAGATACTTGGATAAAGAAAATACCGTGTATCTATGTATACAATGGAATATCACTCAGTCATAAAAAGGAATGAAAGTTCTGATACCTGCTACAACATGGATGAACCTCAAAAACATTATATTATATGAAAGTAGCCAGGCACAAAAGGACAAATCCTATACAATTCCACTTATACAAAATAACAAAAACAGGCAAGATCATAGAGACAGAAAACAGATTAGAGGTTTCCAGGGGCTGGGGTGAGAGGGAAGTAGTGAGTTATTGCTTAATGGATACAGAGTTTCTGTTTGGGTGATAAAAGAATATTGGAAATAGATAGTGGAAATGGTTATACAACATAGTGAATGTAATTAATATCACTGAAATATACACTTTAAAATGGTGAAAATGTCCAATTTTATGCTACAGTTTACCACAACACATAAAATTCTTTCCAGAAATAACATTCTTGTACATTAAAGCAAAAAAAAAAATCCTTCTTTAAATGGATTATCTGAAATTTAAAATTATATTAGTAGAATAATTGTTCTTGATACATATTTATGTGTGGTATTTACTTTCTTTGCTGTAAATTACACTATGAATGCTATTTTCCCCAAAACATTAAAATTTTCATTAAATTATCTGAATTTTTTTATAGCTGAATTTTATCGTTAAAAAATTTGAAGTTGTTACACCTTTAATGGACTCTTCCCTGAAGTCTACATTATATTTCATTGAGAGAGCACTCTTATTATTTATTTATTTAGAGACAGAATCTCACTCTGTCACCCAGACGGGAGTGCAGTGGCACGATCTTGGCTTACTCCAACCTCTGCCTCCCTGGTTCAAGCGATTCTCCTGCCTCAGCCTCCCAAGTAGCTAGGACTACAGGTGTGCGCCTCCATGAACAGAAAACTTGTATTTTTAGTAGAGATGGGGTTTCACCATATTGGCCAGGCTGGTCTCAAACCCCTGACCTTGTGATCCGCCCACCTCAGCCTCCCAAAGTGCTGGGATTACAGGTGTGAACCATCGTGCCCAGCCGAGAAAGCACTCTTCACAGTACCTGGTAAGCCCATACCAAAATTGAATGTTGCATATTGAAATTATAGGTATTTCAGGTCAAATATTTTCACAGATACTATCTTTCTGCTATTCTTTAGAGTGCTTTTCTGCAATATATAATTTTACAAAACAAGTTTGTTCAAAAAGTTGCCTCTATTTATGATCCTTCTGAATGTTACATCGAATTTAGATGTTAAATATCGTAAACCTTTTCACGTCCTTCCGTCTTAGCATAGAATACTGATTCATCCAGTTAAAAACAGGAGCTCCATTAAAAGGTTGTTCCCACAAATGGAAATATTGCAAAGCAAAATTTAGAACTTGAGAATTAGATATTACATGCCACTTAAGTCCTCATTAGGTATTTCCATTCTTATGTTGCAGAGATAAATTTGAATGTCTTCCTACTTCTAAGCTTTCCTTTGTCACCCCCAGTAAATATAATTTGCTAAATAATTTTTTGGTGTTCCATTTATTAAAAACTTGCATTAAATATTCCCAACTTATTTTAAACAAAACAGTCAAAGGAATTGTCCACAAAATTTTAAAACCACTGTAGGTCACTTAGGCTGATTTGCAGAGAGTCCTCCAAAGGCTCAGACATGTCTAAAATACAATTATTGATGCGAATAGGAAACAATTGTGCCACGAAAAAGTAGTCTTGTGTATTTAACATTATCAGCATCATGAATTCGTACAGATTTTTTACATATTGATTTTTATATATTCAGAGTTCTATTTACTCTGAATATATTAAAAATGTATTTAATTGGTAGAATAGCAGCTTGTTTAGTTGCATTTATAAAGTATGTATGCACCACAAAAAAAATCCAAGTACATATGTTTCAGCTCCATAAGTTTCTTAAATTTACTATAAATATAATGGTTTATACCATGCCTGTTGTCCTTCACCAAATTTGCATTTCTCTTATCACAAAATAATTTCTTGCTCAAAGTTGAACTTTTAAAACTAAACTTGAAATAGTATTCACAATCATGCCAACCAAATGAACTTCCAAAAAAAGTATACTTTTTATGAATTACATGTTTTTTTAAAAGGGAACATTACTGGAATTGGTTTCTATTATTTAAAGCATCTGATAATACCAGCATAAACTGGCATCATTTGACTGAGAATTTTTCTTCTATTAATGGAGCCAATATATTAAGAATTTTCACTTCACTTTTGGTAAGTTCACTGGAAACCTTGGAAATGAAGATGAGCAGAGCAGTTATTTGCTGTAATACAAAGTCATGTTTCATAGACTAATAAGGAAATGCATTTTCTGCATCTGTACAAATTAAATTGTTATACAGTTTTCTTATAAATATTAAGTTTTGTGAGAGATTTTTCAGCAGATTTTTTCTGGTTTCATTTGGTTGGTGATATCATTTTATGCAAGTTATCCAATCACCATCTACTTTCTCAAGAAACCATTCACTACTTAATTCTTCATTGAATGTAGGCTTTTGACTATTTAAACTCATGGCTACTGAAAGCATTGTTTGCTAAATAAAAGAACACCATCAAACAATGAAATTAAGTAAATAATTGTAGATGTATACCCTCTAATAAATCACAAACCCACTGTAGTAAATATTGAGAATTCTCTTTTTATGCTTTACCAAAAGACCACCCAACTTCTAGTTCCTGCTCATTATTTCATGTACATTTAACCTTTACTGACCCTTATTTTCTACTCACCATGATGGTTTCCTATGTCTCATAGACTGGCATAACTGGCTGGCACATCAGATAGAGAAGTTTCAAATACTTCTCCCACCACTGCCCGAGACTTAAAAGACTCGAACATAGTTGCCTGGCCCCTTCAACGGCTCCTTCTAAGCTAATGTTCAAAACCTTTGGGATAGCCTATGACATTCTTCATGCAATGTACTTTCTCATCTCTTGCCATCCTCACCTCACATAGTAGAGTTCACCTTCTTTGAATAAGGAGAAACGTAGTAGTATAGGGGGAACTAACTCAATTTCCTTAAGCTATCCTGCCATGATTTCCTTGCAAGATCTAAGATCTGCCTGTGGGTCTGGCTGACTCTTCCCCTTCCTTGAGGTATCAGGCCAGATGTAACTTCTACTAGGAAGGTCTTTTGGACTGCAAGTCTGAGTAAGGAGCCTTTCCCATCTGCCCTTGCTGTGCTCCTCCTTCATAACACTCACTGCTCTCTAGTAGAATCTAACCTGTGTTCTTTTCTGATCCTTCTGTTTTAACTAGTGTCCAAGAAAGCAGACATGCCTTACTTACCATTATATAGCTATATAGTACACATAGTTAGCCCTTAAAATATTATTTACATACATGAATGACAATAAAAGACAGCATATAATCAGTGCCAAATTAGTAGTATAGAGAGACAATAACTGCTGTGAGTACAGAGGAGTAAGAGTACACTTTAGACCCATTCCATTTCACTAAAGATATATTTGGTCTAGATCCTAAGGAACTCAAATAGGAAGGGTCAGGGTCAGAGTTAAGGTTAGGGTTAGATTTCAATAGGGTAGGGCCCAGGACATACATAACTATTGGAGCAGCTTGCCTGTAGAGTATGTGAAAGGACTTGGAACATAATGAAAAATATCAGTGAGGCCCCGTTGTAGGTCTTGGATTCCAGTCTAAGACATTTACTTTATCTCGTAGGCATGGGGAAGTCACTAAAAATTTGTGGGCCGGCATTCCAGCATTTTACAATACAGCTAACTAGATTTAGTTTGGTAAAGAACACACTAGAAATCCTGAAGCTGTACATTTCTAACAAATACTTTCTCAATTTAGACTCAGAGCTGGGTCTGCCTTCCATAACCACAATCACACCCACAGAATAAAAACTAGTCAATGAATTTCTATAGATGCCCAGAAATTCCTAGGAAGCTGAGGAGTATCATCTTAGTCTCAAAAAAAAAAAAAAAAAAAAAATGCACGCAATGTTAACATCTCAGTAATTGGGAAGGGTCCTCAAATCCTTCCAGTAATGGAGTTAGATATACCTCATGTTGGCAGTGACATTCAAACTAGTTTCTCAAATATGAATTTGAAAACTCATTATATAGATGTATACAAGATATTCTCATCTTTTTGCCCCTTATTCTTAAGGCTGTCAGAAACTTCTTACCAGTTGAATGGGAGCCACTATAGAAATGTAGTGTGTGTAGACTCACACACACACACACACACACACACACACACACAGCACCAATGTGATTCAGACGTGAAATGACTTGGCATAAAGCTGTTGTCAGCTGTGTTATTAAATGCACCACTCTAGTAATGCCTGTCCCACTTCCTGTGCCTTCATCCCACCTCCCACTAACCTTGCTGTCTTTCATTTTGAATGGAAGTACGTATTAAGGAATCCAGAAGGGCTCTTTCTCCTTTAACACTAGCAGCATTTTATCGTATACTATCTGGTTGGTTGGCCATATGTATCTACCTTCGTACCCATAACACAAACACACATGTGGCAAATGTGTCCTTACTAAGTACCAATGCAGATGACAATTTGGAAGGAGTTCACTTAATGGCAAAGCGGATAAAAATGGTAAATTTCACAGTTCAGCAGTAAAATAATAGTACCCTGTTATTTAACCGACATGGACAACAATCCTGTCTTAAAAATATGCATCTGACCAGTTTCTTTTATATTCAAAGACACATAGTTACATCTCTCCTCTTCTCTTGCCATCCCCACCTCACATAGTAGAGTTCACCTTCTTGGAATAAGACCTTCCAGAGACACAACCAATAATTTTGCTCATCCAGAGCCAATAATGTTGTCTTCCACACTCTAGGTTGACAATCTGTTCTTGAAATGAAGTTGTCAATATTATACCCATCAGTCATCACCAAAACTTGTCACAGCTAAGATGGTGCAGCTGAAGTGTTTTTCATGCTTTTAGGATAACAGCCTTTCTCCTAAACTAATGTTTGCTCATTGCAATAAAAGAAAAACAAGCCCATAAAAGTTTGCTTCTGAAAATGAATATGAATAATTCCTCAAAGCTGGCTTGCACATACCACCTTGTTTTCACCAGCTGTTTTCTATTTCCACTGTTAGGAATTGGGACTGTGGTTTATTTTGATGCAAAAGAGGTATTGATTCCATTACAGGAGTGTTTCCCATGTATTATGGCAGAATCAGCAGGAAAGCCTATTCTACTCTTTAGGATAAAAATACTCAGGACTTAGTCATTGAAGATGTCTCTTTTGCTGTGAAGATTCAAAATGTAAAGATGAGTTACAGTTGGAAAAATTTAGTAGAAACACAACATGTACTATTACCTTTAGACTATCAAATTCCCAGAATAACAGACCTATCAGTCCACTGTAACTAAACTGGATGTCTGAGCATCCCATCTTTCACTGAGTCTCCCACATCAACCTCGCCAGCAGAGCTGGTTGGCACTGTTGCCTACTGCCCTCCTCTTGCAATGACTAAGGGAGACAATTAGGAGAATATAAGGTAAAACAAAACCTTTTTTTTTGATTTAACATGTTTTTTAAAAAATTATATAACTCATGCTACTTCCACCTCATCCTCTACACGTGGGGGCTCTCATGTGAAAGCAGAAAATTATTAGCAGAGCAAATCATAAGCAGTAGTTAAGACATCAGAAACCACCCAGACAGCTCTGATCATTTTTGTTCTTTCTGGCAGATGGGTTAAATTCCAATAGCCGTAATGCCTGTGTCCTACGCCCTCTTTAAGAAATCTACTTGATGCAAAGTACTCTATTAACCATTTTCAATTGTAGCACACACAAGAGAGCTGGATAGTCTTCGAATACAGCCTCTGTAGGCAGGCTGCTGACAACACTCCTCCCTCCTTACATTCCTCCATCCTTTCTGGCTCACTCTTTCATCAACTTCTTCCTGCTCTCCCCTTCCTAGGAGGGAGTCTTGTTTTCAATTAAAGAAGAAAAACAGTTTCTAGCCCCTGGTTGTCCTTCTCAGAGCATCTTGGGACAAGAACAGCTGCTCATCATCTGTGGGAAATGGTTTTATTAAAGAGATTGGGGAGCATTGATTCAATTCAGTAGACAAGATAAGTCAAAATTACCATGAGCTATATTAGTGCACTTACTGCTCCAGATTGTGAAAGGAACTGTGAGGATCCTCACTCAGAGGCCACATGAAGGCAATGAAAGAAACCACAATTACCTCCCTGAAGATCTCTCACCAGGACTGTAATTGGGCATGCCACGAGGTACTCAGTGTTAGCTGCAGTGAGAACTCAGTGTTAGCTGCAGTGATGAACAGCCAGCCTGTCATTGCATGTACAGGAACCATCCTGGAACTAAAAGTCTTGGTGACTTCTGAATCCATATCTCATAATGTAATCAATAAAATCCTTCACTATGACCCGCCAAATGCTGCAGACATTACTAAGAAGCATAAATGATGCCTTGCATTAGATTCTAACATCTCCACAAAGGAGAAAATGGAATTCTCTGATTTCGCCATTTACAAAACCTATAGACAAGGGGAAAAAACCTACCCCCACTCCCCAGTTGGGACAACCTCCTACTACAGACCTATTTTCTTTTATTTCCTCTCCTTCTCAAACTAGCTTTTATTTGGGAGGCACACCATGTCAAATACAGACTTCTTTAAAAATCTATTCTGATTTTCTTTTAAATTGGTGCTACATTAAAGAATCAGCAACATTAACTATATTATGCAGCGTTGTGGCTCTTTACAGCTTAAGGAGAGAAAGCCCCACATTTCCAGCACTTTCAATTTCTCACCTTCCCTCGTGAGAACCCAAATTCTAAATTTCTTAGGTCCTCACTAAAGAGAGCCTGAATCTGAATCCCAGACCAAAAGACCGCTTAGAAATGCTTAATGAATTAGAAGCATCATGAATTTTTTATCCAAAACTACAAGCTTGAAAAAGATAACTTAGATCACAGATCCTATCATGTGGACTTTTCTTAGAAACAGCAAACCATATTCTCTTGGAGAAAAGGGCTTAAAACCAGCCCAGGGTAGGTTATAACTTCCTCTGTAGTCACAACTGAGTTGACCAACAGTGGCAACTTTATAAAAGGAAATGAAGATGTAAACTGAGCACAGTGAGCCAGATTCTCCCTCAAGAATTTGAGCTGTAAGGCAGACTAAATAGCAAATATGACGACGGGTACAAGAAGCGGAAGCAGTAGCATGTAGAATTGGGTCATGCAGCCATAATGGGCATGTGCTGATGAAACCACTTAGGTTTAGTAGGAAATACTGCTAAGCACTCATGAAGAACATGCAGATTGGACGAAAGTCCCAGCCTGCCTGCCACTGGCATGCAAGCACACTGTCCCAAGGCCCTGGGGGTTGACATGCCTTGCCTGTGGCTTCTGGCTCCCAATTGGACCATCAGAGGACCTAACAACAGGACCAGAACACCTGCCACCTGCACTCAAGATGCCGCATCCACCACAGTCTGAACAGGCACACTATCTGGGGGCCTGAGAATAGGACTGCACTGCCTAGCGCCACCATCACCACCCACACAACCTACCAACGTTGGGACTGGCCCTCCTGGCCTGCTACTGCCACTGCTGGAAACCACACAAGCCACCTACCATATGACCCAGCAATCCCAGTACTGGGGATTTATCCAAAGGAAAGAAAAGAAAATCAGTATCTCAAAGGGACACCTGCACTCCCATGTGTTTTGCAGCACTATTCACAATAGCAACAACACGGAATCAACCTAAGTGTCCATCAGTGTATATATGGGTAAAGAAAAAAATATACACATACACACACACACAAAATGGAATATTATTTAGCCATAATAAATCCTGTTATTTGCAGCACCATGGATGGAACTGGTGGTCATTATGTTGTGTGGAATAGCCAGGCATAGAATAACAAATGTTGCATGTATTCACTCATATGTGGGAGCCAAAACAGTTGATCTTATGGAGGTAGACAGTAGGATAATAGTTACCAGAGGCTGGAAGGGTGTGTGGATGGGAGGAAGGGATTAAGAGAGGTTGGTTAATGGGCACAAACATACTGTTAGAAAAGTAAGCTCTAGTGTTCGACAGCACAGTAGGTGACTACAGTTAGCAATATATTGTATATTTCAAAATAGAAGATTTGAAATGTTCCCAACACAAAAGTTTTCAATATCATAAATAACCTCGCTTGATAATCATGTTTTCTATGCATGTATCAAAATATCACATGTGCCCCCTAAACATGTATAAATACTATGTAGCAGTTGAAAAAAACATGTAGACTTAAAGGACAGAGGAAGCGTCTTACTTTTTAAATTTCCAGTTCTAGTTTCTACATGACTTTGCTCTATTTTGTTTTCTATTCCTAATGTATACATTCTACTTTAAGTGGGCTTTCATTTCTTCCAAGCAATAAACTTTAAAAAAAAATTGGATTATAACTGGTCCAAGTTACCAATTCACATATAAGGACAATTTGTGTACTAATTGAGAATGAAACCACTACAAAACTAGAGGTAGAAATATCCTTCACATAATTGGTGTTTCCCATTTTTTTAATGCACTAGGGAGTAACAAAAGTCTCACCACATTTCCAATTTCTCCCTATCACCACTTCCAAGCAGCCCAGTGTTGTGAAACTTCTGGACCATATAAATCATATACTAAAGTCCCTGGATTAACAGTCACATTTAACTTTACTGGTTGAAGCTCCAGTGCCTACTCCCGTAATTCCAACAAATCTTTTGAGAAAAAGTTTATTTTATTTTTTCATCATTCCATTCATTTTTTCAACCCTTAGAAATCCTGCATGATGGCTTATGCCTGTAATCCCAACACTTTGGGAGGCCAAGGCAGGCAGATCACTTGAGCCCAGGGGTTCGAGACTGGCCTGGTCAACATGGTGAAACCTCATCTTTACTAAAAATACAAAAAAATTAGCAAGGCAAGATGGCATGTGCCTTTAGTCCCAGCTACTTGCGAGGCTGAGGTAGGAAGATCACCTGAGCCCAGGAAGCCAAGGCTGCAGTGAGCCATGATCACCACTGCACTACAGTCTGGGTGGCACGAGTGAGACCCTGTCTCCAAAAGAAAGAAAAAAAGTAAAAGAAATCTCAAAGATGCTCAATGTCTCAAAAATTACCAACTTCTTCTTTCATGGCCCATATTGAGAAAAATGACATAAGAAATTTTGGGTACAATCAAGATGGAACATTATCAAGCTTGGGGAAGCACTGGTTTTATGTTTCCTCTTTTCCCACCTACTCACACATATACCTGTGTTCGCTCCCTTTGCATCATGCCTCATTTGGCTGGTGAACTATTCCTACTCACATGAACCCACCACTGTCTTGTTACTTGTCATGTCTTCCTTTACTTTTTCTTATTAGGAGGCCCTGCTTGTTTTATTTCTTCTTTCTCTGTAAATCTCTTGAGTTTTCCCTCTTGGTGTTTCTCCAGCACATTTTTGTATCCTTATTTGTATCCTTAATGTGATGGACATCTTCCATATTCCATGATGTTCAGGAAAATGAACTAGACTGAGACTGAAGGCACGTGTATCAATCCCAGCTCTGCCACCAGTTGTATGATCTTATCCCTTACTTTTCTCGTCTCTACAATGATGAAGGGTTGAAGCAGATGATCTCCAAAAGCCTTCCTTCTTAATTTCTGTAACTTCATAATAACATTTCTTCCAAAAGGAAAAACCTTTTTAAAATGTTTCTCCCATGACTATGTCTTATCTTTGTATTTCCAGTACTTAATACTGAATATTTGGAGGATGCCTAAACACCTGTTAAGTGAGCATATCACCCCTGGCACTGATTTGTGGCATGAGCTTCAGTAATGTTACATTTCATTATCATTAGTGCAACAAAATGAAAAAATGTACATTCTCCATAATTCCAGGTGGTAGAGGTGAGCAGAATAACCTGAAAAGAATATCCTCCATAAAAGAAGTCAAACTGATAGAACTCTACCAAATTTTCAATGGGTCTGCAGGTCATGGAAGGGTTTTGTGTCAGAGGCATGGGCATTTAGAAGGTGGCAAAGTCTAAAGGTACAGGCAAACGTTGGAAGACTGTGATGTGATCTCTTCCTACGACCCTTCACATCTTCAGTAATATTACTAAATTCACAAAATCATTGACTGGACTTTCATGGAAAATGACATAGTGAAAGTTTTCATGTTGGCTGGCATAGGCTGGATTGTAATGGTATCAACATGCTAAGATTGATGATTAGAGATGACCATAAGAAAAATGGAATTGGGAAGTCATAGAAGTTATGTGGTGAATACACATACACAAAAAGTGGCATATTCAGCACTATGCACAATAACAAAGACAGGGTATCAACCCAAGTGTCCATCAGTGGATGAATGGATGAAGGAAATGTGTTATACACACAATGCAATACTATTCAGCCATAAAAAATGAATGAGGTGTCATTTGCAGCAACATGGATGGAACTGGAGGTTATTAAGTGTAATAAGCCATGCACAGAAAGATTTCTCATTTTCTTACTAATATGGGAGCTTACAAACTTGATCCCAAGGATATAGAGAACAGGGTAATAGATATCAGAGGCTGGGGAGGATGTATGGGTGGGAGGGGTGATGAAGAGAGTTTGGTTAATGAGCGTAACATATGGTGAGATCGAAGGTGCAAGTTCTGACATTACATAGCAGAACAGGGTGACTATAGTTAGCAATAACATACTGTATATTTCAAAGTCTCTAGAAGAGAGAACTTGAAATGTTTACAAAGCAAATAAGTGATAGATATCCCAAATACCCTGATGTAATCATTGCACATTCTATACATGCAAAATCCAGCATATTGAGAATTTGAGCCCAAGTCACCTAAACCTTCAAGAAACTGAAATCCCAAGTGACATCTGGGTTACATGTCTCATTCCTTGCCAACAATTAGGGCCACAAATGCATAATTGGATGATTATAAATGTGATAAAATAAGAAATTAATATATCAAACTTATATGGAAATGGTAGGATGCTATAATTAGGCCAACATCAATTATAATGGAAATACTTTCTTTGAATAAGGCAGGATGCATAGTGATACAGCTCAGAAAAAACAAGCCTTTGGGCTGGGCACAGTGGCTAGCTCCTGTAATCCCAGCACTTTAGGAGGCCAAGGCAGGTGGATCACCTGAGGTCAGGAGTTCGAGACCAGCCAGAACAACATGGTGAAACCCCATCTCTAATAAATACAAAAAATTAGCCAGGTGTGGTAGGGCATGCCTGTAATCCCAGCTACTTTGGAGGCTGAGGCAGGAGAATAGCTTGAACCTGGGAGGCAGAGGTTGCAGTGGAGCCGAGATTGTGCCATTGCACTCCAGCCTGGGCAACAAGAATAAAACTCCATCTCAAACAAACAAAAAACAAAAAACAAAACCCACAAGCCTTCTCTGTGTACTAACTAAAAAAAAAATTGCCTTAACAGTATGTGCAATACTGCATTTGCTTTTCTGCCTACACCAAAGTACTAACTATGATTAAAAAGGAAATTATCTCTGGATCTCTGCCTTTTAAAAATTTACCACACCAATAACATCTGAAATCAAAGCAGTTGATCAAAGGAAAGAACCACTAAAATAAGTTGGCATTGTATTGGATAGCAGAGAGATTGAAGCAAAAGATATTCCACCAACCTAATGACTGGGAAACTCTTATTGAATGTGAACTTAAGCAGGCTGAAATCTAACGTGTCATGTGGTATTAGCCCTGTCTCCCAAGACCCTGACTATGCTTTCCTCAGGAGTCACTTACCATAACATCTAAGATTATTTATCTCAGGATACACTTGACTTACCAATAAAATCACTGAGTGGGAATTATCACGTCCCTACAATCGTAAGAGTAGCTGAAATGTGACAAACCAGAAAGGTAAAAAAAAAAAAAAAAAAAAAAAAAAAAAAAAAAAAAAAAAAAAAAAAAATGGAGTTATGCTGAGGTTGGCTTCAAGAGGCACTTCCTTTTTTCCCTAAAATGAAAACTATTTTTTTTTTGCTTGACAATAAAAGACACAGATGTTTACACAGAAAGTCAAATAATATAAAAGATACTCTGGTGTCTCTGTCTTCCTCTTATAAGGATACAAATCCTACCAGAACAGGGCCCCAAGCTTTTGACCTCATGTAACCTTACTTACCTACTTAAAGGCCTTGTCTCCAAACACAGTAAAAATCTCAGGTGCTTTCCAGCTCTTGACGCACATTTTCACCAACAGTTTATGTTAGTGTCCATTATCCCTTGCAAATCAAGTATTCTCTGCCTCCTCCCACATCAGACTGACAGTTTGAGGATTTTTAAAAAAATTTTCTTTGAGATGGAGTTTCACTCTTGTTGCCCAGGCTGGAGTGCAATGGCGTGATCTCGGCTCACTGCAACCTCCGCCTCCCAGGTTCAAGTGATTCTCCTGCCTCAGTCTCCGAGTAGCAGGGATTACAGGGACCTGCCACCACATCCGGCTAATATTTTGTATTTTTAGTAGAGACAGGGTTTCACCACGTTGGCCAGGCTGGTCTCAAACCCCTGATCCACTGCTTCGGCCTCCCAAAGTGCTGGGATTACAGGCATGAGCCATCGTGCCCAGCCTGATAGTTTTTAAAACAATAGAATCTTGTTTTTGTAAATTTTTATGTCACACTGGCGGCTAGGCGAAATTTTGGGCAGACATGGTTTAGTTCACCCCTTCCCATAAATATTTCAGATATTTAAATTCATGTCAATATAGACCTACATGATCATTTTAATGGTTTCATAATATTCTCTTGTATGGCTATACCATCATTTAAACAGACACTTACATTTCTAAATTTTAATATTCTAAATAATGCTTCAATGAAAATATATGCCTAGGTGCATTTATGTTTGTACCCTATTCTAATAATTTCCTTACAGCATATTCCAGGTAAAGAGTCACCTTGTCCCTTTGGGCTTAGAAAATTGGCATTAGAAGATGTTGCTATTCTGGTTATTGCTGTGAGTAATAAAGTTTTTTCTCTGGCCCAGGCATCCATGAAACTGTTATGGCCTAACCTGTTGGCTATGCCAGGAATGTAAAAATCTCAGGTGCTTTCCAGCTCTTAACATTTTAAAATCCAACAATTTATGATAGTGTCCTTTATCATTTACAGATAAGGGATTATCTACCTCCTCCTTTATTAGGCTGATTGCTTAGAAAAAAAAATCAATAGAATCTTATTGTATTTACAAAGTTTTGGGTTTTGGCCATTCCCATTGCTTTTTTGGTAAACATCAATTTTTCTATTGTGTATTTTCTGTACAAAATTTAACATTTTTGTATATTAGAAATATTGGCATTTTATCTGCTAGATATTAATGACTTTTTTCAACCTAAGTATGTTTTTTATTTTTCTAAAGCCAAATGTATAAATATTTTGCTTTGTGAGATTTTGTCTAGATATCATGTCTTCTCCCCTTTAAAATGAGTGCTTAGTGACATATCTTTGCAGATATTCAGGTAGGCCATCAACTGGCAGGAAGAGTGCACCTGTACTCCCCTCTTCCTAATTGAGTTCTCCAGTTTGGTGAACGAGAGGCAGCTGAGCAAATGTTTCATCCCTCAATGTAGCTCTCTTTGGCTACACCTCAATATGCCAGTGGCAGGGGCTCGTGGCCCAGCAACACTATCCTGTCCATGCTGTGGCTTCCCTGTGCTACACCACAACCCTTTATACTTGGAATTTACATCCCAATGCCAAAAGGCTTATGCAAACAGTTGCTGAACTTAAAATCCCACTTTTATCAAGATCTGGCTCTCCTGAACCAAATTCAGTCTGCCCATGTCGTCACCCCTTTTACTCCTCTTTTGCAGACTTCGAGCTATTATCATACTTTACTTGTCCAAAAACTTTTGGAGTCATTTTGCAAATATTCCCTCATCTCACTCCCTGAGCTCAATGCCAGTAGAATCTTCAGTGGGGTTGCATTAAATATGCAATTTAAAAAGCACTGATGCCTGAATCCACAGCATATTCCTATACATTCTTGCAAGAATCTTTTCATAGCCCTCATATGTCTTTTTCATATTATCCCACACATAATAAACATTTCATCTGTTATTGTTGATTATTCTTATACTAATTATTCTTATAACAAGTAAGTTTCATCTTTGTTATTGTTGATTATTCATGTTTTCCTACTGTATAACCAGTTAGTATATGTAAACACCATTGACTTTAATATTTTATAGCCAGCCATTTAACTTAATTTTATTGGCATTAATAGTTTTCCAGGTGATTATTTGCAAATAATAGTCAGATAGCTATAGTCATTTTCTGTAGTGGCATTTAGGGGTAGCCAGATGAAATAGAGGATCAAAAATTATTTGCTCAGGTAAACTGATAAGTTTTTAGTATGAGTTTTTCCTATGCAATGCTTTAGAGTACTATTACTAAAAAATTGTTGTTCATCTGAAACTCGAGTTTAACTAAGTGTCTCGTATTTTTATTTGGTAAATCTGGCCAAGTTTGGTTGTGGTGCTAGCACTACAAGAATTGTGCCAAATAATGATGATGATGGCATTGCCGTACTATTTCTGTTTTACTAGAAATGACTCTACAGCGTTTCTCTGTCAAGTATGTTAATAGCTGCTAATTTTAGTTATTATAAATTCAACAGGACCAGAGACCACTCACAAGTTTGTAAGCACAGTCCTAGCACCATGCCCGATACACAGTGTATGTTTAAAACATATTGACTGAATAAGTAATAAATATGCTTTACTAGGTTAGCAAAGTTTAAGAAAGAAATTGTATAGCTGCCTGGGCATGGTGGCTCACGCCTGTAATCCCAGCACTTTGGGAAGCTGAGGTGGGCGGATCACAAGGTCAGGAGTTGGATACCAGTCTGGCCAATATGGCGAAACCCTGTCTCTACTAAAAATACAAAAATTAGCTGGGCGTGGTGGTGCGCACCTGTAATCCCAGCTACTCAGGGGGCTGGGGCAGCAGAATCGCTTGAACCCGGGAGGTGGAGACTGCAGTAAGCTGAGATGGCACCACTGCACGCCAGCCTGGGCGACAGAGCAAGACTCCATCTAAGAAAAAAGAAAAGAAAAGGTATAGCTTACATTGTATTGTTTTGTGAAACTATATAGGAATGTGTAACTCAAGTGGCAAGTAAGATAAGAATGCATAATCAGACATGAAATAACCGTATAAGAAGTTAATAGCAGCTAAGAGTTTAGGTTCAGAGCCATACTGCCTGGGTTCGCATTTTACCTCCATTTTACTGACTGCCTGATCGCGGGCAATATCGAGTCCCAGTTTGCACATCTGTGAAACGAAAAGAACGACAGTATCTACCTCATAGGGTTATTATAAGAATTAATTGGGAAAATTCATGGTAAATAATCAGCACAGTATCTGGCACGGAGCACTTTCGTAAGTGATATCTATTAGAAATTATAACTACTTTGGGAGACCGAGATGGGCGGATCACGAGGTCAGGAGATCGAGACCATCCTGGCTAACACGGTGAAACCCCGTCTCTACTAAAAAATACAAAAAAAAAACTAACCCGGCGAGGTGGCGGGCGCCTGTAGTCCCAGCTACTCGGGAGGCTGAGGCAGGAGAATGGCGTAAACCCGCGAGGCGGAGTTTGCAGTGAGCTGAGATCCGGCCACTGCACTCCAGCCCTGGCGACAGAGCAAGACTCCGTCTCAAAAACAAAACAAAACAAAACAAAACAAAAAGAAATTATAACTACTATTTATTGAACATTCTGCAGGACTAAGTACTGTTCTATGTATTTTACTTATACTATCTCATTCAAAATAATATCACTCTGCACTTGTTTGCCCTGTTTCAGAGAATGAAACTAAGAAAATAACTGAACTTTTTCAGAAGCCTGTAAATTGATAATAATACAAGACTCTCAAAAGATAAGCCAGTGATTCTTAAGTTGTAACGCTGGGACCAGTGGCCTCAGTATTACCAGACATTGATTTTCTGTTGCTGCTGTAACAAATGACCACAAATTAAATGACTTAACATAACACAAATTTGTTATCTCACAGTTTTTGTAGATCAGAAGTCTGAACCCAGCTTGGTTTTCTGCTTAGCGTTTTTAGAAGGCCGAAATCAAGGTTTCAGCAGAGCTGCACTGCTTTCCAGAAGCTCTGAGGATGAACCCACTTTCGTGCACATTCAGGGTATCAGAAGCCAGTTCCATATAGGACCAAGGTCCCTGTTTCCTTGAGCCATTGGGGGTCATTCTGTTTCTAGAGGCCAACCACATTCCTTGGCTCACAGCTCCTTCCTCCGTCTTCAAAGCTAGCAAGGACAGAGTGAATGTTTTTCATGCCCTAAATAGCTCCGACCTCTTCTTCGGCCTCACCGCTCCTGTTTGCCTCACCTGCTTTTAAGGGCTCATTAGATTACATTGGCAGTCTGGGCTAATCTCCCTATTTTATGGTCAGTTCATTAGTAACCTTGATTCCATCTGCAAAGTCCCTCCACAGCAGCATCTAGATTGGTGTTTAAATAATCAGGGGATGGATTCCTTGGTGAGGCATCTTTAGAATTGTTCCTTTCACACCTGAGAATTTTTGGAAATTCAAATTCTCTTGCCCCATCCCAGACATACTAAATCAGGAATTCCGGAGGAAGGCCCAACAATCTGTGTTTTAATGTAATTCAGCTGATTCTGATTCGTGCACACCACAGTTGGAGAACCATTGAAATAGTGGAAGGGTTGGGGCATGCCATCTGATTTCAAAACCTAAAGCTAAGCCAAGGATATCTGGTCTTAATTTTAAAGTAGATCTCTGAGAGAAACTCACTTTAATAAATTATTTTATAATACATGACTATATTAATTACATTATAGCAACCATTACTGATTTGTTTTCTTCAGTGGTGATATATTTCAGTTTAATTTTTTACTGATGCCAATGAAAATTTTGCTTCCTCAAAGAAAAAAGGTGTTTTATATACATCTTCTTGAAAAAGAGGCTAATTTAAGGGGAAAGTTTTACAATCATGGAGGATAACATGTAATTAAGAGCATATGAGAAAATCCATAAAACAGCCTAGACACTCCTTCAACGCTGGTTAGTTAGAGGTAGCTGAGCAGGATTTTCCAGGTGCCACTCATCTCTTATCATTCACTTCCTTCAGTAGCTTGCTTCTCATTTTTTGACTTTCAACACTTACATGAGAGGAGACTGATACAGAAGAAAGGGACTACAAGGGACAAAAGAGAACAGAAGACAAAAGCTGGCTCTAGAAAACAAGTCTTCAGAGTTAGTTGCTACACTGGCCAGCTTGTGTACACATAGTTTGCAAATGCAGGCTAGCGAGGAACAATTTCCTGACTAAATTATTTTAAACACAACTTTTAATCCTATATAACTATACTAAATGCTTTAGAGACGTTTTAAAATGAAAGAAGAATAAAGTGGCATAAGACCTCTTTGCAAATGAAATGGCATAAGATTGACATAGCTGGTCTAGCCCGTAATGTCATATACCTACCCAAGTTGTAATGAACCATCTTCAAATACATTGCCTATTGTTTTTAAAATTGGGGGATGTGCAATTACAGCTACATAGTAAACCTGACATATGAATCTGATAATTTTTTTAAGTTCATTTTATATACCTTGAAAAATCTATCAAAACTTCAGAGGGCTGTGGGCATATGATTGATTATTTTATCTTATCTCCCTCCTTGGGATCCAGATCCTAGATCAAGCTCAAAAGCCATCACAATGCTAGCCTTCTAAGTCCACAAATTTAATTGAACTAACCTATGTTTTGTTAGTTTCTAAACATTTTCTTAGACGGGTTAGACTATGAAAACTGTTTAAAAATATGATAAAGGAGAGGGCTCCCTGCAATGTGTTTTAAAATATATCTCCACTTAAGCAACCTCACTGCTAAACTTGTCACTTAAGGGGGAGGTTAGTTTAGAATAGAATAATATACAATGGTCTTTCTTGCTAACCTTTTCTTCTCCCTTGTGTATTTCTGAGCAGAAACTGTTACAATTCTATTTCAAGCTTCAAAAAAAAAAAAAAAAATGTTTTTTAAAGGCTCACCCTCAGCCCCTTGGCATTAGACCTGGTTTATCACTTTCCCCTGCAGACATTTACACAAGAGTATTAATGTGGCATGTCAGTAAATTGAGACTCTCAGAGTTAAGGGCTAATCAAAATAATTTAGGTGATAGCAGTTAACTCTCTGGAGAATCTGAGACCTGAGTCCTCATCAGAAGCTGGCTGCACATGAGATGGAAAAACATGTAAAAGCCAGGGCTCTTTCAGTAGAAATCTCCAGGTCTCAGCTGGCACACAGGCTCAATTATTGGCTTTTAGCTTGGTGGAAAGTCAAGCCCCCCCAGGACCCTGCTGCTCCAGGCATTTTATTGGCTCATTAAATATAGGATTTTGTTTTTCAGCCCCAGCCAAACGTGATATGCTATCCAAACAGAAAGTATGATGAGAGCTGGAATAGCTAACACATGCGCTTCCTTTACCCCTTCTCTGCGCTTCTCTCATCCCACCCCACCCGCTATGCACTTTATTACAAGCACAAAATTCCTACAGAAAGAAACAGTGAGAGGCTTCACTGCAGGGACTGTTCGTAAGAACTCCAACCTCAGTCAGGTACTCGGAAAGTATGTTCTCAGCATGTGTGTTAGATTAATTCAACTAGAAATGTTTTTGCCCCAAAGGGCTCAGAAAATAGAAGATGACAATGAAGAAACGAGACCCAGAAGACTTGAATACTAGATAAATATCAGTTAAGCATGCTAAAATGTTCCAAAGTCAGAAGCCATCAATGAACATGAGAAATCTTTGGAAAACTGCTTGATAAATCAGGAAAAGTGGAGAAGAGTTTTTGCTTCCATTACTCATTGAAATGAAGACTAACTTATCCCCTAGATTGAAATATTCAAATTATTTTGTAAAAAATAATTTGTAAAAAATATGTAAAAAATATTCAAATTATTTTGGAATAGGGACCTGTTCTATGCATGCATAGGAACTGACTTTTGATGGTTAAAATAAGTTCAATACAGTGGAAGTAGAGAAGACAATTTCTGGATACAATCCAGCAGACCCCAGAGCTTCCTGCTACTCTGAACAGACAGACACATTACTTCTTTCTCTTTTAGAAGTAAGCCGTTTACAAGAACTGCAGAAATATATCTTGAAACAATCTGCCACGCCATTTGCCACACACATAATCCTCCTAGATTAATTTAAAAAATAATAATGAGTGTTGATATAAACAGTGTGAGTGACATGGTGGTAAAATAAAATGCATTCGTGTGTGGCTGCTGACATCCTAAAGTAATAAAACTCCTAATAGATAAAATCCTAAGAGCACCCTGAGAATATGTGTTATAAACCAAAAATATGTTTATACCTTTTGACTGAGGAATACCAGCATGAGGATTTATCCTAAGATAAATAAATGAAGAGAAGAAAAAGTCACATACTTAATTTATGTTAAAAAAATTATTGGGCTCTATACTGGCCCTGTGTGAAATACTTATTTAGCAAAGAGACAAATAAGAAATTGTCTTCAATTACACACTACCTAGTGGGAGAAAATAGGGGCATAAATAATCACGATGTGATGTAATAAGCACATCATCTGAGATATATGCTAGGTTCAGCAGTAACACAGGAGGTGGGAGAAGAACTAAAGGGACATTTATTCAATGTATATTGTAGAGCACCTCCTAAGGGCTGTGCTAGGCTCTGAAAATAAGAAGCAAGGCAGATTGCCCCTGTGCTCATGATGCCCATGGTGGTCTAGTGACTCCAGATAAAAAGGGCAGCACATGCCCATAAGAGATGAAATAGCCTAGTATATTTGAGGAACTGGATGTAACAAGGTATATCTGGAGCATAGAGTTAAGGGTTAAGGTTAGAAGGAGTGAAGAGAGAAGCAAAGCCAAACTGTGGGGAACTGGAATGCACAAAAAGCTGTTTAGACCTTACCCTGTATTTGATGTAGCTTCACTGAAGGATTTGTAGAGGAATGACAAAGTCAGATCTGCATTTTGAAAGGTGATTCTGTTACCAGCATAACATGAGTTGGGTTAGGGTGGCTGTGAGCAGTGAGATTAGTGTCAGGGAGACCAAATGAGAGTCTACTGGTCTAGTCCAGATGAGAAGTCAAAAAAGCTTAAACTAGGTGAGTGCCAGAGAGTACAGAGAAAAGAGAAGCAATTCAAACAATCTGGTTAAGCTGGCCTTTGACTTTCACAAGAGATTTGTCCTTGCAAACCCCCAGTCTGATGACTATGGCAGTGTTTATAGAAGGGCCTGGCTTTCTCTCAAACAACTTTCCATTACCACTTACAGATTCCTTTCCTGTGCCTGTCTTGATACCATCAGTTAAATGACTATTAATTTTTCATTATATCTTTCTCTTTCACTTGAGCAGTTTTTGCACTCAAACTGGAATGGCCATTGAAGTGCTTTCGCAATGATGAAGTTGGTTATGATGCTCATCTGAACCACTGCCAAATATGACATTTCACTTCAATTTATCCAAATGACTGTCTTAGACTGTGTTCTCTTTCTTTTTACCTTTGCCATTAGCAATGGGTAATAAGTTCTTTATAGAATTGTGTTCCATAAGAAATAAAGTTTTGTTTTTGTCACTGTATATGCTAGAACAAGTAAGGAATCACAGAGCTGAATATGGAGGCAGGATGGGTTTCTTGGACAGCTAGAAGCAGTGACTCCCTTCTGTACCTTAGCTATACATCATCCTACATTAAATATTGCCTCAGGATGTAATGAAATAATGCTTGTAAGGTAGTTAATATTGTATCTAGTATACCAGAAGCGTTCAAAAAATGTTAGTAATACAGTGAAATTGAATGCAAGTATCAAATTAGTTTTTTTTTAATTTAATGGATATGAACTCTCTACCTCAGGCCAAAAAATTTTACATACAATTTCAGAATACATACAAATGAATGAAAATAAGTGCTATGCAGGTATTACCGCATATGCTAAAAACTAACACACATGCGTGCACACACACACATATACATGCTAGTACGTGAGAAAACCAAAGACCATTAAGTTAAAAAAGAGAAAAGTGAAAACACATAAATTGCATTATTTTATTTGTGTAAAAATTTTTATAAATCTACGGCTAGACAGGAGGAATAAGTTCTAGTGTTCTGTACCACCGTACGATGACTATGGCTAACAATACTGTTACATAGGTTCAAATAGCTAGAAAAAGGATATTGAATGTTCTCAACACAAAGAAACGGTAAATGTTTGAAATGATGAATATGCTAATTACTTTTATCTGATCACTTTACATTATATGTATCACATCACTATGTACCCCATAAATATATGCAATTAGTATGTGTCAATTAAAAAGATTTTCTCTTAGGAAAATAACAAATTTTTACAACTTTTAGAATATCTCTTTGCATTTTCAGAATAAAGTAATGAATAATTTCACAATTATTCTGGGAAAAATATTCATGTGCTATTTTCAGGATAACATGATTTATGTCATCTGACATTTTGGGGGTCTTTCGCTGGCAATGAAAGTTCACATGCAGAGAGTAGCTAAGCATGCTGCAAAGTGATTTCTCAGTTGCTATTGAGGTGTTTTAAGGTTCATTCCCTGTAAACACACGAATTTCTAGAGTGTTGCTTTTTCAGACCTCTCAAGAGTTTACATGTCTGTAAAATGTCATTTAATGTCACTGGGATTCATGCAAATTGAAGCTTTTACCTCTGGTATAAAAATAAAGGTTATCACCTACAGTGCAAAATGTGAATGTGTCATCTCTGAGGTGCTGGTTCACGAGACCCAAAGCATCAGAGCAGTATTCCCAATATTAAAGAAAAAGAGACAGATTTGAAACTTTCCCCAGTAAGACAAAGATAGTCTGGGGGCAAGAATTCCTTGAGATACATTTAGCGTAAGTGAGAGTTGTAAGGCTAGGGCCTTGCGATTGAAAATATGGTCTTCTAACCATCAGAGCATCAGCAGCATCATTGACACCTGTCAGAAATACAGAATCTCAGGCCCTACTCCAGGCCAAGTGAATCAGAATCTGCATTTTAACAAGATTGTCAGTCATTTGGAAGCACATTAAGGTTTGAGGAGATCTGAGCTTAAGTCAGTGGCTGGTTTGGGCACTATCATTAACATTGTTTCTCATTAAACAACTTCATATATTTATTTTTCTATAAATTGTTTTTATTATTTACATTTCTAAGCACTATATGGCTATTTAATTTTAACTACTTGAATATATACATCAAAATGCTGTGTTTTTCTATGGAAAACTAATGTGTATATTTTTTAAATGACTCACTTTTAGGAAACTAACCATGACTTAAATTGAGTCAGAAAAAAAATTACTATAATAGGTAGACTTTAAAGGTAGCCCAGGAATACTGCAAATTACAAAGTCAAGGATTTACTAGGAGGTAGAATTGGCATGTCCTAATGAAACTGCAGGCCGGATGCAGTGACTCACGCCCATTTTCTAAAATTTCATTACTTAAAGAGGACATTTAAAATCTAAAAACTGACAGCCCAATTTAAGCAGGAATGAAACTGCCTATCTTGTGTTTTAGCTAAGCTTGTCCATTGGGAGACTGCCTGCTTCTTTCTGCCTGGGAGACATACTTTCTCATAGCCAGAGCAGAGGTGCTTGTTAAGAGTAATATTTCAGGCTGGGTGTGGTGGCTGACGCCTGTAATCCCAACAGTTTGGAAGGCTGAGGAGGGTGGATCATTTGAAGTCAGGAGTTCAGGATCAGCCTGGCCAACATGGTGAAACCCAGTCTCAACTAAAAATACAAAAATTAGCTGGGTGTGGTGGCACACACTTGTAATCCCAACTACTCGGAAGGCTGAGGCAGGAGAATTGCTTGAACCCGGGAGGCGGAGGTTGCAGTCAGCCAAGATCATGCCACTGCATTCCAGCCTGGGCAACAGAGAAAGGCTCCATCTCAAAAAAAAAAAAAAAAAAGTAAATAAAATTTCAATGTTAAAACAATGAGCTTTCATTTGTGCCCTGTCTTGCCTCTGATGGGGATGCAAGCGTTCTCCAGGTTGGAGGACCTGATCACAGCAACATCAGCTGCCGGAACACCTCCTTCTCAGAGTGACCACTTTGGATAAGAAAATAATTTTTCATAGGTATGACATGACTAATGTTTCTATGAGCTTCCTTCTCTGATGACAGGTGCAGCAAAATATGGTTTCAAAGATTAAGCCAATGAGATTTTATGGCCTTTGTCCATCAGCCCTGTTATTTCACAGACTATTTTAGAGCGATGTATCAGGTAGACACTATTCTAGATGCTTCACATACATTATCTCATTTGATCCTCATATTGTTCCTAACAAGTCAAGTTTCAGTTATAGAGATGCGTATCACTTTTTCTTTATTCCCACCTTATCATCACATTCCAGGAAGGGGTAGACCTTCATATGACAAGACCCTGATCCACCAAGTCACAGTTGACTAGACCAGAGGTCAACACTTAATATCAAGTAAACTATGCTAATCAAATTCATATTTGTAGGAATTTGCAGCTGGATATATAAAATATTAAAATCAATAAATGCTGTAATATAGAGGCTATATTTGATCCGTTTGTAAGTCTTTAGAGAGAATAAAAAACGATGTAGAGACAAAAGACCATTTGGCTCTAAGACAAACTCACTCAGTACTCACTGATGCCTATGTTTCAATTCCTAGATTGACTTGTTTCTGAGGCCTACCACATTTCATGTCCTTGGGGGTTCATAAGGCACCCTGTATCTTTACAATGATTTCTCCTTTCTTCTTAAATTACCTTGAATAGATAAGGTCATCTACTGAAAACATTCAATACAACCCAATGGTCTCTAAGAGAGTATTCTTATCCTCATTTTATAGATGAGGAAACATACTAAGAGAGTTTAAGCAAGTTACCCAAGATCATGCAGATAGGAAAAAGTGGAATTCAAGTCCAAGTCTACATGACTCCAAAGTTTATGCATTTCACCACTAGATTAATTTAGATCCAAAAATTGTAATATACCTTGCTGTCTGTTAAAGCTGTCTAAATCTAAGCTAGAGGCTTTGATTTACAGAAGTTATTGCCATGTCTCCTTAGAGTTTAATACTCAAAACAACTGCTCATTGTAAACAGACAGACGTAGAGTATCCATATTTTCATCTACATCATTAAGTTTAGGGAAGTGAAACTTCCTGCTTTCTAGCTAAGTTGGCCTTCTTTCAAGGACTCCAGTTCTAATTGCTTTTGCAGAACATGTATATTCCTACTATGTTAGACTCATCTGCTCCCAAGGAAAAATTTGATTTTTTTCTGGTCAATTTGCTATGCACAATTTGTCATCACTAGACCATTCCTATTGTTTATCTTTATGGATGGTTTCCCAGATGAAATTGACATATATTTTTTTCTCTTTCTAACTAGCCATGAGGCTAGAGTTACTCGTATAACTCTTCAACAATTCAGCTCTGGAGTTTAGTTATTAGCCTTCCTTTATGGAGAAAAAAACCCCACTTAAGCAATCCTATTACCGTTTCTGAGCTGTTTTGGTTTTTGTCCTGGGAGATGGGGCCTCACCACTCTATCATCCTACATAACTGCTTAGCTTACAAGAATCTGGACTTGGGCCACTCTGATTCAATGATTATGATAATGGTTTAGGTTAAGACATTTTTTTTGTAGTTCAAGCAAAAAACCATCACTTGCTATAAATCCACCAATTTTGGTTACTTTAAATTTGTTATACCCATAACATTATAACATCAACAAGAATTGGTAAAAATCATCCAGATGTCCACCACTCCAAGAAATCACCTTCATTAGTTTCCTGTATTATTTTGTGTTCTGTTTGTAGACGTGTATACCTATTACCTAGTTTTAATCATAACAGATGGTACTTTTAGTTAGCATTCCTTCATATAATTTGTCAGGAATCACTGTTTTGAACTGCTAATTCTTTTAAATTATTGTTTGCGTAGCCACATTCAACCATGTCAGATGTTAAACTTTTAGTGTTTCCAGTTACTTCTTTAAACAATGCTAAATCTGGTAACCTAGCCTTTGAGGTGACAAGCTCATGCTTATATCCCCTCACCATGAGTGTTGACAACCATTGGCCACATGTAAGGAAAAACTAAACTGGCAGCAGGAGAGCTCATCCCAGGATGTTGCCAGTTTTTCATTTGCCTGGCAGGGGATCAGTATGCACCCATCTCTTCCTTGGCAGTAATCTAGGCAGATTTGGAAGGTTTTCATCATACTTAACTTGGGGTTCAAAAGCAACAACAACAAAAAAGCAGCTAGGGATCACTGCAATAACACATTTCATACTGAGGGCAATACGGGTCAGTAGGTGACATGCAGTACCAATGGAAACTAGTGTTTTCCATAAGCACTCAAAGTTGTATGCCTCTGTCTTCTCTCCAAATAGGTCCCAAATATGTTACAGAAAAATCTAGGATGGTATTTTCTCCCTTTGACCACAGCTGTGACTCAGAGAGACTTGAGGTCTTTCTGGTACTATTAGTGATCATTTTTGAATTTTTCTCCTCTGGACCCTCAGTCAGTGCTTCTAGAACTGTGTGCCTCTTTTGGCTACTGTAAAAGGCACAGTGATTTAAGCCTGGAGAAACATAAATCTGGGCAACCAACAACCTCCCGTCTATCCTTCAAACACATATACACACACTTTTTACACATATCGGTTCATTTTCTTATCAAACACAAATACATGGAACAACACAGTAACAAGAAAAGCAAAGAGACCAGGGGTAGATAAGAGGTAATCTACATTTCCTAAGATGTTTATACTGACCATCCCTCAACCTTAGCTTTACAGGGGGATTCTCTCCTAAGTCAGGTTGCAGTGTTTAAAAAGCTATGCAATTTGCTACTGTGTTACTCAGTTTCCAAAAGCCACAATCTATTCAGTTCACCTGTTCTGAATCTTTCTTGATTCTCAGAGAAGGCTGTCTCTGATGAGCTCCATCCTTCTGGATCACACTTCCTTCTGCTATGGGGTCCCTCTCTTCTGTGAAGGTCTCTATTCTAGTCTTCGTGAAGCAGCCTGATGTACCCTTCTTTCTCTGTGTTTTTCAAATGGCCACAGTGATGTCACTCTCAGCTGTTTCTAAGCTGGTTGCTAACCTCAAGACTAAGGGAATGACTCAGCCGGAATCAGTAACCTTGTCTTTAAAAGGTCAGACTATTTTGAACCACCACCACCATAGACTTAATGCAGTACACCATTTACCAGACAGGTATACATTAAATACAGGTATACTAAACATGTGTTCTGAGTAAAAGAGACTTATAAAAGATGGAACATTGCTTGCCAAGATTCAAAAAAGTTTTAACTTTGAAATTTCATTAAAGTTAGTCTGTTGAAGGTGCTGGAGAGGATGTGGAGAAATAGGAACACTTTTACATTGTTGGTGGGATTGTAAACTAGTTCAACCATTATGGAAAACAGTATGGCAATTCCTCAAGGATCTATAACTAGAAGTACCATATGACCCAGCCATCCCATTACTGGGTATATACCCAAAGGATTATAAATCATGCTGCTATAAAGACGCATGCACACATATGTTTATTGCGGCACTATTCACAATAGCAAAGACTTGGAATCAACCCAAATGTCCATCAGTGACAGACTGGATTAAGAAAATGTGGCACATATACACCATGGAATACTATGCAGTCATAAAAAAGGATGAGTTTGTGTCCTTTGTAGGGACATGGATGCAGCTGGAAACCATCATTCTCAGCAAACTGTCGCAAGAACAGAAAACCAAACACTGCATGTTGTCACTCATAGGTGGGAACTGAACAATGAGATCACTTGGACTCTGGAAGGGGAACATCACACACCGGGGCCTATCACGGGGAGGGGGGAGGGGGGAGGGATTGCATTGGGAGTTATACCGGATGTAAATGACGAGTTGATGGGTGCTGACGAGTTGATGGGTGCAGCACACCAACATGGCACAAGTATACATATGTAACAAAGCTGCACGTTATGCACATGTACCCTAGATCTTAAAGTATAATTTAAAAAAAATAAAATAAATAAATAAAGTTAGTCTGTTGAGAATGGTAGACATTTTTAAAGCTACTAGTGAACTCCCAAAACTCAATTCAGCAGGCTTTCCTCTGACCTCATCTTCCTTGACCACTAGGCCCTAGAGTCCAAAGGCTGGAGGGGCCGAAGTTCTGATGCCCAAAAGAAGGAGACGAAGGGTGTCCCAGCTTCAGGAGAGAGAGGAGAGGAGAGAGAGAAAGAGACTAGCATTCAACACAATTGTCCCTCTAACCTTCCATTCCTATCCTGGCTTCTCTGACATCCACAATGCCAAGTTACTTTTGCTCTCATTCCTTTCCTGTTCCCTCAGGTAGTTTATTCATGCCAAGTACCTGCAGTTATCACCTGCATGTGGTTTCTTGGTATTAGTTGGGAGTTGCAAGTAATAGAAACCTAACTTGAACTAGGTTACATTTTACAAAGATATTTAAGGATCTTAGGCAAGAATGAAGCTGCCTAAATAAGGAATACTTGGGATCAGAGACTCAAACATGTGAGTTTTCTACCAATTTTGTTTTCTTTTTCTGTGTGACTGTTGCATTTTCCTGTGTGCAGACCATTTTGAATTTATATCTCTTTTGTTCTAGAGAGCTGGAAGACTGGGTTCTAATGTCTTGGTCTCAATTCCAGATTTGTAAGTAAGGCTATTGATTGGCTCAGTTTAGGCTCAGGTCTCAAATAAATCAATTTCAGCAGGCAGTACAGTCAAGGGAAAAGGTTAGGTGATCATCTTGGATCAATCAACCATGGCTGGGTGGTCATAAGAACATGGCGTCTCTAATGTCACCTCCAGACTTAGCCTCCCATCTGAGCACATAAAGAATTTGCTAGATATTGTCACATGCTGCCATCTCCAATTTAAGCCTGAAACTGATCTCATAATTTCCCACCCAAACTATAGGCCACCTTTACTATTTGTGAATGAATAGTATCATCATTCTGTCATCATCCTTGGCCCAAACCTTGGATTATCCTGCCCCATCTCCTTCTCTTCTGAGTACAGTCACCAATTTGTAAAATAGTAATGATTAATATTTAGTGAATATTTACTGTATACCACTAAATGATATATGTATTATCTCCTTTAATTCTCAAATAAACTCCTGAGATAGATTCTATAGGTAAAGCCATTTTTACAGTTTAAGAAACTAAAAAAGTTAGCTTGCTCAAGATCATACAACTACAAAGTAATGGGACTTAGGAGTCAATTTAAGTCCGTTCAAACTCTGAGCCAAAGCTTTTGTTTTGTTTTGTTTTGTTTTTTGGGACCAGGTCTCACTCTGTTGCCCAGACTGGAGTGCAGTGGCTTGGTATTGGCTCACTGCAACCTCTGCCTCCCGAGTTCAAGTGATCTCCTACCTCAGCCTCCCAAGTAGCTGGGACTACAGACGTGTGCCAAGACTCCCGGCTATTTTTTATTTTGTATTTTGTATTTTTAGTAGAGACACACTTTCACCAGTTGGCAAGGCTGGTCTCGAACTCCTGACTTCAGGTGATCTGCCAGCCTCAGCCTCCCAAAGTGTTAGGATTACAGGTGTGAGCCACAGTGCCTGGCCTAAGTCAAAGCTTTTAACAATCATGCGATACTGTCTTATCACTTCTCAAACATTTTTGTTACATAATATTTCTGATACCTCATACCCTACAAATCCCTCCCCAATCAGCTTGTACACCCACACAAACAGCCCTGGCACTGCCATTCCCCTACAGCTGGAAAGCTAGAGTCCAGTGTGAGTAGTCCAAACTTTTTCAAGGGTTGCAGTGCTATGTTCCTTGACGTTATACGTTAATTTTTAAAACAATGTGTTCATTTTTTTCTTTTTTTTTGGAAACAAGTCTCACACCCATCACCCAGGCTGGAGTGCAGTGGCGTGATCATGGTTAACTGCAGCCTCGACTTCCTGGGCTCAGGTGATTCTCCCTCCTCAGCCTCTCAAGTAGCTGGGACTACAGGCACATGCCACCACTCCCAGCTAATTTTTTTATTTTTTTGTAGAGACAGGATTTCACCACGTTGCCTAGGCTGGTCTTAAACTCCTGGGCTCAAGCAATCCTCCTGCCTTGGCTTTCAAAAGTGTTGGGATTACAGGCATGAGTCACGGTGCCCTGCCAGGTTTTTTTCTTTTCTTTCTTCTTCTTTTTTTTTTTTTTTTTAAAGCAGTGAAGTGTATTAGCTTGTTCTATTTCTCTTTAAATCATTCATTCCTCTGTTTTATTCTATATTTTTCATGACTCACTGGACACCTGCAAAAATTCCAAAGCATAAAATGCTTTCGATGGATATAGCCACTTATTGTTGGCCTATGTGTTGAATATATCATATTTTCTTTGACTAGATGCCCCTCACTGTTAAGACTATTCCTAGGAAAGACTTTCTCATAATGTGCATCAATTTTCAAGTCTGGTGAACCTTGCAACTCCTCCACTAGGGCACATTTTTCCTTGGAACATGGCAGTGTAGATCTCCTCTCACATATAACCATTTGCTGGCCTATGTTGAATTTCTATTGCTTATGGTTAGTAGTTATAGTAGGGGGACTTCAAAATGGTGCCCAAGGACCCTCTCCTCCTGATCTTCACTCCTTTGTTTAATCCCTTCTCTCAAGTTTAGATTGAACCTCATGGCTTGCTTCTACACAATAGGATACAGGAAAGTTGATGGATGTCACTTCCAAGAGTGATTACAAAAAATGGTGATGGCTGTCTCGCTAGGAGACTCTATTTCATTGTTGGCTTGTACACTTTGATGAATCAAGTTGCCATGTTAAAGAGGCACATATAGTAAGGGGATGAGCAGGAAGCTAAATCTTCCTATCCACCAGTGTAAGCTTGGAAGCAAATCCTTCCCCAGTAAAGACTTGAGATGACCCTGGTAATAAGAAACCCTGTTAGGCCCTTCCTGGATTCCTTGACCCACAGAAATTGTGAGATAATGTTTCTTGTCTTAAGCCACTAGGTTTTATGGATTTTTACTCAGAAATAGATTAATAATATAACAAAATTCAAAACATCAACCTTTCCTGTATTAAACTGATGTAATCATATATTTGACTTTTTGGGAAAAATTATTTTTACAACTGTTTAACTTTTACTTGAGTCACACAATAAGCTATTTTTGTTCATCCTTAGAGTGTTTCCAGTTGATGACTTCCATTATCCTATGCTAGGAACAGGGAAAGAGGCAAATGCAAACATGTGGCTCCTTTTCTCTTAACACTCCAACATTTGAGAAGCTGCAGCAAGTACACTTCCAACAGAATTATGTGAGCCTTTCAATGTGACTTCTTGCCAATCCAAGGTCCCTCAACTAACATTCTTTCTACCATCAATTTCTTCATGTAATATTCTTCCTACTAAATACTAAACACACACTAAAAATTTAAATTTCAAAACTTAAAAACATAGCATATTAGTTTAGAAAACTAATGAGAACAGTAGGGAAAAATATCTTTATAATCTGAAATGATTCCAAAATTAATTCCAAAGTGCATACAATTCAGGCTGCCAAATAACCTGTTAGTTATCAGTTGTAGTGAATACATTACCACCTCCTTTTTATGATGTGATGACAACTTTGGCTTTAGTGACCATATTCTCTGTGATAACAAAGAGCAAAGGGGCACCCACTACCTGTTTCCTTAGATGTAAAGTGTTGTACTCCTATTTTCACAAATTACAGAAAGATAATTGTTTTTGTTAATTATTTTCTTGGGAACAGAAATTTTACACTGATCCTGCCATCAAAGATTTGTATTCTACATAAAGCCAAATCTACATAAATAGCCAAATTTCTGTTTGTGGAGAAAATAAACAAATATTTACTGTTTCTCCCTCTTTTCTCCAAGAAGCACCACCTTAAGCCACATGTATCTGTGCACCCCCATAAACCATCAAGTGTAATATTAGCCAGTTAGATGATCCTTTTCAGGGGAGAAAAAAGGGTCAGAAGCCAAATAGCATCTGCATGTAAAAAGTACTTTATTTCTCCAAAAAATAAGAAATCTAACTTTAAACTGCATTTTAAAACCAGATACCTTTTAGTGTGCATGCAGGTTTCACTAAATAATTCTTTGTCTCAGTCACCCCAAGCATCCAACCCTGAGACCAACTCTTAACACTCCTCATAAAATATGTTCCTTGTAATAAATTGCAAATAGCTTTCATGGGATGGACAATTGGTTAGAGAGGATGAATCTAATCTGTGCCACAGAGTATTTGGCCAACATCAATTCCAGCTCCCACACCACCTGTTATCTTTGGAATTCTGTCTCTGTTTTAAATCATTCTTTCAATGCACATTAGAAAGAAGCACTAAGGAGTGGCAAACCTAATTTGTTGCACTTTTTGTTTTATACCATGGGAAAATATCTACACAAACAGATGCTAATATAAAGACAGTATTTTTTAATAGAATGGATGGTTTATGTTCCTCCCGTTTGCTCAAACTACTAACACATCATTAACATTCAACACTGAAGAACTTAGATTGACACACACTTTTATTGTCCAACAAAAGTGTTAAGGGAAAGACAGCCACAGATTTGCATTCATCTCTTTCCTGTTCCCAGCATAGGATACTAGGAGACACAGATTGGAAGCATTCTAAGGATGAGCAAAAAGAGCTTACTGTCGGACTCATACATAATAATTAAACATAATTTTGCCCAAAAAAGTTGCTGTGAGTCAATCACAAGTAATATTTTAAAATTTAAAATGTTAAATCACACAGTATTCTTGAATTTACATTTGATCTTTAATTCATAGTCACATTTACAAGCAATATTATCAGGTTGGGCAGTGGTAAAAATCAAATTATGGTTTGAGAGTCTACCAACTTCTTATTACAAAAAAAAGATCTCTGTATGAAGAATATTATTTTGTATTAAAACTATCAGTTTTAAATAGCTGCCAGTTGGAAAGAAATTTACAACAAAGAATGGTAAATGATGTATATCTTCTTTTTCTTAGTCAGGACAACACAATTATTTTTAACCACATACAGTATGAAGGGGCAAATAATTACATTTCTACATTAAAGGAGGCAAAGTACAGAAGAAAGTATGACAAAAAGCAAAGGCAAAAATAAAACAAGTTTGGATTAAGATCTGGTTTCAAGCCAGTCCCCATCATTTGCTAGTCATGTGGCTTTAAAAAATTAACCTCTGTAGATTCTACATTCCTCCTCCAATAAGCAAGATTCTTTCCAGTTCAAAAAGGGGATTTATATTCTAAATCCCCTTCAGATTCAGAAAAGCAACCTACAGTCTATAGTTTTGTACTTTCTGCAGATTCTGTATTAAATAAAATCTATTTGTAAATGGTTGAGTATATTCTAGAGACAAATTAACAGACATTAATGTAAATTGCATTAATAGTACTTTGTTTTGTGGGGCAGAATACAAGCTGGAGTAGGTATTGGTAAAAATGAAATTATGGTTTGAGAGCCTACCAAGAGTTCTAAAATCTTAATAAAATAAGAGTAAAACTGTTCTTAAAAAACTAAAGAAAATGAGAAGTCAGAGGAATGACATGTAACGTTATAGGAGGAAAAGGAAAAAAAAAATTAACTTTTCTTTGAGAAAAATATCCCCTAAAACATAGTAGTTTCGAGTAAGTGGGGTTTTAAGTGCCACAGGTGGCCTTTAAACTATTTTTCATGAGAGTTTATCAACTGAACTAATTTATATTACATCCGGGTGGATTATGTTTTTCTCATTTTCACTATATATTATTCTTATTTGTCCTACCACTCTCTTCACATTATTTAGGTCTTCTATCACTGTGGTCAAATCGTAGTATTTCTAATCAGAAAATCAAAATATGTTACTGCTACTTTCAAGATAAGGAGGTCAATTTTCAAACATGGAAGTGAGAGGTGAAGCTGGCTGGGCTTCTGGGTTGGGTGGGGACTTGGAGAACTTTTCTGTCTAGCTAAAGGATTGTAAACACACTAATCAGTGCTGTGTCTAGCTACAGGTTTGTAAAGGCATCAATCAGCACTCTGTAAAAATACACCAATCAGTGCTCTGTGTCTAGCTAAAGGTTTGTAAATGCACCAATCAGCACTCTGTAAAAATGGACCAATCAGCAGGACGTGGGCGGGGCCAAATAAGGGAATAAAAGCTGGCCACTGGACCCATGGGCGGCAACGTGCTCAGGTTCCCTTCCAGGGTGTGCAAGCTTTGTTTTTTCGCTCTTCACAGTAAATCTTGCTGCTGCTCACTCTGGGTCCGCACTACCTTTATGAGCTGTTAACACTCACTGCGAAGGTCTGCAGCTTCCCTCCTGAAGTCAGCGAGACCACGAACCCACTGGAAGGAAGAAATTCTGGACACATCTGAACATCTGAAGGAACAAACTCCGGACACACCATCTTTAAGAAGTGTAACACTCACCGTGAGGGTCTGTGGCTTCATTCTTGAAGTCAGACCAAGAACCCACCGGAAGGAATAAATTCCAGACACAGAAGTTAATATCAGTAATTACACAAAAACCCATATAAGAAGTCACTTTGGAACAAGATTTTTAGCCTTTGAGCCCTGAGTCTATTTTTATTGTGAAGTATCTCATGTTTATTTTTTTCTCATCCTCTACAAAAAGGCAGTAGTAAACACGTGATGACCAGCCCTTGTCAGTTAAACTTTTCCCCAGGGGCATTAGAGGAATTTTGTATGAGAACTCTCAAAATGCCTTACATACTGCTGTGACTAAGATGTTACCCAGAGAATCTTACTTTCTGGATATCATTTATTTACTTGGGGGGGAGAAAAAGCAACCCATAACTGGTAACACTAATTATTGTTTCAGAAAACACAAAATACTCTAGGCTGCATTAAAAGGTATGTAGAATGCGTAAAGAATGAGCTATTGGTTTTTGTTTTGACATTAGGCAAATGTTTACTATGTTCATTTGGAGGCTCCATAGCAAATAACATAATAAAATAATTTGACTTTAAGTAAAAATCTCAATGATGAGTAGAATTTTAGGAGGCAAGAATTATGCAAAAATTTAATTCATTATAAAATTTATTTCTATTTTGAAAAGAATAAATTTATTACTTTTTATACCTTAAGATTTACAAGGAGCTCTCTGAATACAATGATCAGCTACATACATGTTAAAAAGAAGCTAAATTTTAAAAACCTGGTATTTAAGTTAGATATGTTAAGTCTCCTTTTTTGGAGATCCTTAAAATATATATATTCTTATATTTCAAAGATATTACATGGGCTTTTGAAACAGAGCAGAGAGACACCCCTCCAAATGCTTTCAAATGCAGTATTAGAATGCTGACAAGATGCAGAAGGCCTGATTTCCAGGAATCCACTTAACTTCTCTCTAAACTTTACTCAATGTAATAAGTAAAGTGGAAAGAATATTTGTCTTCCTCACAGGATGTTGTATCTATTAAATGCAATAAACATGAACTGTTAATGTGCAAAACAATAATGCAAACATTGTCATAAAACAATCTCTGCTCTCAGTGAGTTTATAATCTAGTAAAAGAGACAATAGGAACAATTTTAATACAAATCAGAATGACCTAAAGACTATAATGGAGGAATAAATAAATAGGGCTATTCACCTCTCACAGAAAAGAAAATAATTGATTTCAATGTGAAGGATTGGGGACAGAAAAGGCTGCATTTGAGCTGGACTTTGAGGATAAGTAGTAGCTCAAGAAGCAACACGATAAGAGTGAAAGGGACATTAATCCTTGAATCAAAAGCCAGAGCTCTGTTCTACTTCTGCCTCTACCACTCACTAGAAACTAGCAGGAATCCCTTGCACAGAAGAGGCCGTGAGCATGTGGTCTTGTCTGAGTTGCTGTTGTTCACACAGGAAGGGACAGCTCGGTCTACTTGCTGATTTCACAGTGGGCTTAGCTGTTTCTGTCCACCTGTGGACCGAATGCTCCTGATGCATGAGATTCTGGCCTGAATCCTAGTATTCATGTTCTATTCTCCAACTGGGGAGAATTCCTGCATTAGGATGGTAATCCCTGGTCTTGCCAACTACTAAGTTCTCCTAGTAGAAGACTACAGATGTAAATCAGCCATCCAATTTTAGCTGCTTTAATTAGGTAAGACTCACTGTTTGGCATTCTGCCTGATTCCTTTCAAAACCGTACTGGTATTACTATTTAGCCATTTTCAATTTACAGTGTTATTAAAAGCTTAAACATTTTTATCTTATTTTCATTTTTAACTTTTAAAGAGAACAGAAAGCAATAACATAATAGGGAGAGTCCTACAGCTAGTCCTGCTGCAAGCAGGGAAAATTAGTATATTCCCACCCTGGCTTCCTTAGTTAGCTTGGCATAATATTTTCAGGGCTCAGGTTTAGATTTCTGACTTGAAAGTGGGCTAATCTCTTTAAACTTGGATCCAGTATTCAGGATCCAAACTTTGCACCTAGAACTAAGGAATACCATTATAATTGATAAAAACATTAAGATCAGTGGATAAGTTGGCAAAGACAAGACGAAGGACATTCATAGAAGACACTATGATTAGTAAATATGTAGGGAAAAAAAATTAAACCTATTATGAACACTATAACAATAATAAAATATTCTATCCTAGGAAGAACAGGAAAGAAGAAAATAGAAATCTCATATATTGCTGGTGACAATATAAGTTGGAATAACCCTTGTAAAATTCTATTTGTCTATAAAATGTTCTCTTTCTATTTCCACCTTAGGAAATTTATAGAAATCTCAGTCTTCTCATTTCCATCCCTGCTCCTGCCCCCAGCACAATCAGTTTTCAATACCACAGTGGGAATGATCTGCTTCTTTGTTCAAGACCCTCCAGTGGCTTCTCATTTTACCAGGGTAAAAGGGCAAGTCCTTAGATGATCCATAGACCCCATGTGATTTCCCTGCTCCCTCTGGGGCCTCATCTCTGCTCCTCTTCCCTGCTCCCTACACTCCGGCCACACAAGCCTCCTTGCTGTTCTTGGAACAAGCCAGCCGCACTCTTGCCTTAGGACTTTTGCTCTTAGCATTGCTACTTCAATGCTCTGGACCCACACGGGCTCACTCTTGTTTCTCTTCACCACTTTGCTCAGTTGTCATCTTCCCAGTGAGGCCTGCCTTGACCTACTCAACTCAAAATTTCAATTTGCTAGTCTTATCCTTAGATTCCCAATTTCTCCTTACTCTGGTCTTCCTTTTACATATTAGACAAATTATTTATTATGTTTATGATCTGTCTTCCCCACACAAAATGCAAGTTTTACAACAGCAGGGATTTTGTCTGTTTTGTACTCATGTATGCTAAAAACTTAAAATAATAGCACCTGACACATACACATAGGCAGTCAATAAGTAATGGCTGAATGAATTTTAGAAAAACATAAATGAGAAATCATGTCTGAAAACAGCAGACTTGTTAATTAAAATCATTGTAATGGCATGGCTTCTGGATGGATCCCTCTTTATCTTTCCGCCTGATTCAATCTATTGTAGCCAGGTACTCAAAAGAGGCGAAAGAGCTCCAACTATCTATGTATTGGGCATTCTTGAATGGAGAAGCGACATTGACATTTTTCCTCTCAGGGTGAACAAGGATCCTTTTAGAGTCTTGTTTACTACTCATATTATAGAGGGCATAATTTGAGAAGTGGAGTCTGGTCTTAACAGGTCATCAGAACAGGGTAAATGTCAGGTCAACCACAGAAACCTTGATCTGTGGCTATGGCTCACACATTTTACAAAGCTCTTCTATCTTTGGTGGCCACCACTGTCCCCTCCCACCCTTGTTAGAGCAGAGCTGCTTCTTCACTATTCTAACTCCTCCAAGGCTGTTACATCAGAAGCAGAGGATTATCTCTCATTGTGTCCTAGGAAGACATAAGTCTAGGTGTGGGGCTGATAGGGAGCCCAATTATTATGCGCTTACTTTATCTAACACAGTTTGCTAACTTAGAAAACAAGTTATTCTCATCAAGTAAATTTTAAAGTTTTAACCCAAACCACATTTAATGTTTAGTACTAAACTTAGTGTAACTTTTATTCCCTCCGTCTTTTTATTTTCTAACAGGAGGTAATAATAATATTCTGTGTATGAATCCACTACACAGGCAGACACCTCATTTTCTTTCTCCTTTTCTTGGTGGGGAGATAAACTCAAACAGAACATTAACACTGAAAAATTCCCAATATGATCTACCCTGTGAATATCTAAGTCTAATCTAAGACTCATGGAGGAAATGAAAAATGATTGTGGCTCTACCCTAGAAATTCTGATGAATAGATCTTTAGAGAACGCCAGGAATTTGTTCTTTAAGAAGCATTCTTGGTGATTTTGATGCTGGTGTTTCACAGAGCCCACTGGCAAAACAGAATATGGAAAGAAGGATGAAAATAATAGAAGCCAACTGGAATTTAAAGATTTCATTCACAATGTAAGTCATTATAAAACAGCATAATAAGTAAAGATAAACTAGTAGTAGCAAGATGTACCTTGACCTATGGCAAGACAATGAAGCCCCTTGTGAAACTAAATCATCATATTATTAATAAGCATGTAAGCTGCTAAAAATGCATGTAGTCATTGTTGGAGGAACAGACTTTAAGTGCTCCTCAGTAGACTGAAGAAATGCTACTAAATATATCATATATGAAATGTTTGTCTTATGTGAAAAATAAATGAAAGCTCATAAAAACTTAAGATATTTGTAATTATAGCAAGTTTGAGAATGATTCTTGGATAGTCCACCCCCTTTACTTTTTCACATCCATGGGAACTGGCTGTGGGTATTACCTAAAATTGCATCTATGGATAAATTTTAGTTTCCTAATTTGTTTTAGAACGTTTTAACAATAATTCACTCTATATTTTCCCAGTAGTTTTTCTTTATAAGTATTTAGTATAATGTCTATTCAATTTGTTTCATGGGATTGGACTGGCAAAAATTAAATTAGCTAGTATGGAAGACATTTTGAAACAATCATGAAAGAGCCACATTGTCATCATAATAGTGATGACTATGTAGCAATGTAGAAAGATGTTTACAATTTTAAAAATTTCAAAATTATATACCAAGATTATAATTACATAACATCACACACTATGAAGACAATCATTAACTGGGTAACATAGACAGATGGTATATTAGTTTGTTTATGTGTTGCTATAAAGAAATACCTGAGGCTGAGTAATTTATAAAGAAAAAAGGTTTATTTTGGCTCACAGTTCTGCAGGTTGTATAAGCACAGTACCGACATCTGCTTGGCTTCTGGTGAGGGCCTCAGGAAGCTTACATCATGGCAGAAGGCAAAAGGGGAGCAGATGTGTCACATGGCAAGAGAGCATGAATGGGAGTTGCCAGGCTCTCTCATGTGAGCTCTCATGTGAGCTACCAACGTAAGTGATATGGCCTGGCTCTGTGTCCCCACCCAAATCTCATAATGATTTGTAATCCAAGTTGTAATACCCGTGTGTTGAGGGAGGGGGCTTGTGGGAGGTAATCTGATCATGGAGGTGGTTTTCCCGTGCTGTTCTCCTGGTAATGAGTGAGTTCTTATGAGACCTGATGATTCTATAAGGAGCTTTTCTCCCTTGTGCTCTGCACTTTTCTCTCCTGCTCCCATGTAAAGAAGGATGTGTTTGCTTCCCCTTCTGCCATAATTGTAAGTTTCCTGAGGCCTCCCTAGTCATGTGGAACTGTGAGTCAACTAAATATCTTTCATTTATAAGTTACCCAGGCTCAGGCAGTTCTTTAGAGCAGCATGAGAATGGACTAATACAGTACATTGAGTGGAGTGCTGCTATAAAGATAACCAAAAATGTAGAAGCAACTTTGGAACTGGGTAACAAGCAGAGGTTCAAAGTTTGGAGGGCTCAGAAGAAGACAGGAAGGTGTGGGAATGTTTGGAACTTCCGAGAGACTTGTTGAATGGTTTTGACCAAAATGTTGATAGTGACATGGACAATGAAATCCAGGCTGAGTTGGTTTCAGATGGAGATGAGTAACTTCTTGGGAACTGGAGCAAAGGTGACTCTTGCTATGCCTTAGCAAAGAGACTGGTGGCATTGTGCCCCTACCCTAGAGAACTGTAGAACTCTGAACTTGAGAGAGATTATTTAGGGTATCTGGCAGAAGCAATTTCTAAGTGGCAAAGCATTCAAGAGGAAGCACAACATAAAAGTTTGGAAAATTTGTAGCCTAATGATGCACAAAGAAAAACATTTTCTGGGGAGAAATTCAATCCTGCTGCAGAAATTTGCTTAAGTACAAGAAGACGAATGTTAATCACCAAGACAATGGGGAAAATCGCTCCAGGGCAAGTCAGAGAACTTCACAGCAGCCTCTCCCATCACAGGCCTGGAGGCCTAGGAAGAAAAAATGGTTTTGTAGGTTGAGCCCAGGCCCCCTTGCACTGTGCAGCCTTGGGACATGGTGCCCTGCATCCCAGCTGCTCTAGCCATGGGTAAAAGGGGCCAAGGTCCAGCTTAGGCCATGGCTTCAGAGGGTGCAAGCCCCGAGCCCTAATGGCTTCCACCTGGTGTTGAGCCTGGGGGTGTACTTCTCAAGAAGTGAGATTTTGGAACCTCAGCCTAGATTTCAGAGGATGTATGGAAATCCCTGGCTGTCCAGGCAGAAGTTTGCTGCAGGGGCAGAGCCCTCATGGAGAACCTCTGTTAGGGTAGTACAGAAGGGAAATGTGGGGTTGGAGCCCCCACACAGAGGCCTCACTAGGGCACTGCCTAGTGGAGCTGTGAGAAGAGGGCCACCATCCTCCAGACCCCAGAATGGTAGATCCACTGACAGCTTGCAACCGTGTACATGGAAAAGCCACAGACACTCAACGCCAGCCCATGAAAGCAACCATGAAGGTGGTTGTACCCTGCAAAGCCACAGGGGTGGAACTGCCCAAGGCCATGGGAGCCCACTTCTTCCATCAGCATTGCCTGGATGTGAGACATGGGGTCTAAGGAGATCATTTTGGAAATTTAAGGCTCAATGACTGCCCTATTGGATTTCGGACATGTATAGAACATGTAGTGCCTTTATTTTGGACAATTTCTCCCACTTAAAATGGCTGTATTTACCCAATGCCTGTACCCCCATTGTATCTAGGAAGTAACTAACTTGCTTTTGATTTTACAGGCTCATAGGCAGAAGGGACTTGCCTTGTTTCAGATGAGACTTTGGACTTGGACTTTTGGGTTAATACTGGAAAGAGTTAAGATTTTGGGGGACTGTTGGGAAGGCATAATTGTGTTTTGAAATGTGAGAAAGATGAGATTTGGGAGGATCAAGGGGCAGAGTGATATGGTCTGGCTCTGAGTCCCCTCCTAAATCTCATCTTGAATTGTAATCCAAAAGTGTTGGAGAAGGGACCTCATGGGAGGTGATCAGATCATGGTGGCAGTCCCCCTGTGCTGTTCTTGTGATATTGAGTGAGTTCTCATGAGAGTTTATGATTTTTATAAGGGGATTTTCCCTGCTTTGCTCTGCACTTGTCTCTCCTGCCACCATGTAAAGGACACGTTTGTTTCCCTTTCCTCCGTAATTGTAAGTTTCCTGAGGTCTCCCCAGCCATGTGGAACTGAGTCAATTAAACCTCTTTCCTTTATAAATTACCCAGTCTCAGGCAGTTCTTTATAGCAGCATGAAAATGGACTAACACAGTGCGAACTTACTCATTATCATAGAGATTACATTTCACCATGAGATTTGGAGCAGACAAAACACCTAAACCATATCAAATGGATTTACCTCGCTAGCAAGGCTCACTAACTAGGTAGCATCTGAGTACTACTGACTGCTAGAAGGAGAAGGGGAAAAATACTAGGTGTGCCTTATGCCACAAGAGGACCACCAGGCACAGCTTACTTCTTCGAGAGACTAACGTCACATGCCATAAATCCACTATCTATCTCTTGATAATTCCAGCTAACTTTTTACAACTATTGCAATAATAGTACTCTATTCTCTATCTTTCTGTAAGTTTTATTTTCACAATTTAAACAATATATCAAAAAAAGTAAAAAGAATTCGTTCTTCTCTTACACTCTTTCTTGTCCCTCCAAGAGGTTCATACATTACCAAAGACACTTCAAAGAGAATATTTACTCCTGGAATAATCATTTAAACTCTCTGTGCCTGTTTTCTTATCTATAAAATAGAGGAGTGCTCTGCGCTTTGCCTACATTGCAAGGCAGTTGTATGTGAGAAACTGCATGCATAGAAGGATGGAAAAACCATAGGATTTACAGCCACAGAGTAATGGGTTCTATCTAATCCTGGCTCTGAAACTGAACTAGTTGTGTGACTTTGGACAAGTTATAGAACTTCTCAAGTACAGGCATATAGGGTATATGTACACATAGTATCCAAAACAGTGCTTGTTATACAATAGGTGCTCAATAAACAATAACTGTTATCATAACAGTCTTTTGTAAACCACAAAGCACTTTAAATGCAATTTGTTAATGATGATATATAGAAAAAGGGAGAAAAAGTAGTGAACAAAACTGGTAAGAAAGAAATGCAGTATTCAGAGTGTGAGTATTAGATATGTTTGAGGAGTGAGTAGCATTGCATAGCTGCAGGATGGGTTTGCTGACAAAAGGAGAGAGTCTGATTTTTATTGTCAAGAATATAGAAAACTATGCATAGAGGGCATTTTGAGAAAAATATAACAAAATAGGATCTATGTTGTAGGAAAATCACTGTTTAGAAATGTGGAAGATGGTATGAAGGGAGAAAAACTGGAGGCAAGACAACCACTTGGTTAGGAGGTAAGAGTGCATGATACTGATCTATAGCAATGGGGATGAGACAGAGGGGCTGGATCTGAGTCATGGAGAAGAGATAGGAGCCTGTTAACAAGAATCCAGTGAAGTAAGGGAAAAATCAACAGAGTAGGGGTGTCAACAAATGAGGACAACAAATAAACATTTAGATCATCTTCATGAGTAAAGAGAAGTTCCATATGATTTCAAGGCTTCAAGTGGAAGATTTAGAGAAAGTCAATTCCATTGTTCAAGAACAAGGAGAAAGGAGCATAAGTGCAAGTGAAGATGAATTCAGGTATGGACAAGAGAAGCCAAAGGCATTTAAACTGATGACCAATAGGTAGACACCAGAAAGAGACCTGGGTTTCTTATGGAGATTTGGGAGTCATTGTTACAGAGGTCACCGTCATAGAGGGAGTTGTCACTACAGAGTGACATCCCATAGAGATTATGAGAGTCATCCCCAGAGTCATCACCATAAGCGGAATGAATGAGAATCAAAAAGAGATTAGGATTTCCAAAACAATAAGTTACAGGAAGGAGCCTGAATAAATGTAACACATTTACACAGGCATTAATAAGAGTAGAGGTTGACCAAATATTTAAAGCCTCTACCAGCAATGGACTTGAAAGGAATAATACAGTATGAAAATGAAAGTAACAGTTGTCTACACAAATTTTATTAATTTATTGAATTTGTGATTTTTACATCCAATCTATAGAAATAAAAACTAGTAAAATCAATGGGTTCCTTTAGGTATAGAAACTAGAATTGGTCAACTCAATGCCTCTAAATTTGTGCTATGAAATGAAATAAAATCTTTTTTTTTTTTTTTTTTTTTTTGAGACAGAGTCTCTCTGTTGCCCAGGCTAGAGTGCAGTGGCATGATCTCTGCTCACTGCAACCTCTGCCTCCTGGGCTCAAGCAATTCTTCTGCTTCAGCCTCCTGCATAGCTGGGAGTACAGGCATGCACCACCAGGCCCAGCTATTTTTTGTATCTTTAATAGAGATGGGGTTTCAACATATTGGCCAGGTTGGTCTCGAACTCCTGACCTCGTGATCTGCCCACCCCGGTCTCCCAAAGTGCTGAAATTACAGGCATGAGCCACCGCGCCTGGCCAAAATCTTGTTTTTATATCAATAAATGTCCAAAGGAGACTAATTTAAAATTCTGTTTATTTATATATTGCATAGCTCAAAAAGTTTGAAAAACTGAAGTTTTAACAGGAAGTCAGTAAATGCTCACAGATCCCCTTAGCACTTGGGGAAAAAGAGTCTTAGAGTCCTTAGAGATGGGAATCTTGACAGCAGAATTTCAGATGTTTCAATCACTTGCCAAGGAAGTGCCATACTTGCTCTGCATTTAAAATGGGGAAAGAGGGTATTGGGGAAGGGATAAAAGAAAGAAGGAGGGAGAAGGGAGTGATTAATAAAATTTAATTTAGACTTTTAGGAAATATTTAGGCAGATACAAACAGTCATAAGCTCTCTATCTAAAGTTGCATTTCTCTATTTAAAGCTATTTCCCTTTAAACTTTTGTCCCAAGTTCTCTAATTTGGCCCAAGCCTTATATAAAGCTATATTAAACATTCTAGAACCTTCCTACTTTATTTCTTGTATCTTTCTGGGTCATTTTAGTCTCTAGCAGACAACACAGAAGTGCTACAACATGAAAGGTTTAGATAAAGCTCGTATAGTAAAATTTGACTACACAAAAAATACCCCAAATGAGATAGTATTGCAAAGAAACAATTTGTTAGCTTACCATATAAGGAATACAGTTTGCTTTCCCATGAAATCATGTCTATGGATTTACTCCTTTCTAAACATGTCATACTTGACTCACAGTAAATAGTTCTCATATTTCTTCCAAATCTGCAACTTGAATATTCTTCTAATATTTTATATTAAAACAAAAAACCAAAAGCCTTGCAATATTTTGAAAGACAAATGATGTGTGCACATGCTTAAATTTTGAAAATTTCACTACAGAGCATTTTTACTTGTTTATTAAAATAGCTTCAAATAATGGTAATAAAAATATTGTATTTATTTTTAATTCTACAATAGTATAGGTTTTAAGATCTTCAGCTAAAATAAGTGATTCATTAAAATAAGATAAATATCTGAATGTAAGAGTTTTTTTTTTTTAATTAAGTTTTTAAAAATTAAATGTGTCAGAACTGGCTGGAATATCTCAGTACTTCACCAAAAAAAGTCACTGTACAATCAAATCATTTTCTAGACTAGAAAAGTAGTTAAATGCATTCTCTTTATTTTCTGAATTAGAAAATATTTCATCTGAAATTTCAGCGACTATTTAAAAAATATTTCACTTAGCTTATACAACTTTTCAATTTATCTATTTTTATTTTTATGTTTTGACTTCCGCTACTGTAAACAAATAAATTTATACGCCTCACTCTTAATGAATCAAAATATACCATACCTTCTTCATTACTTTCTTTATTCGGTGAAGATAATACCTGAAAATAAAAACAGAGAAATAATCTCTGTTACAATAAATATTTATATGTGGAAAGTGCATCCAGAAAAGTTTTTTCATGAAATTATAGAACAAAGTTTACACACAATGAATCCCTAACCTGAAAAAGGTAAATATTCCCCTTTGTTTTTCATTATCATTGTTCATTCTTTCAGATAAACAAACCACGGACTTAAGAGTGAAATAAAAATACTTGAAAATATTTTTTTAATCTTAACCCATGGAATTCACTGAAGGTCTTGCAGCTGGGAATGAGAAGAAAGGTTTTCTTTCAATTGCTTCCACAGCTGATGTCTTGAAAGTTAAAATCAAGCACACACACGCATATTTAAATATACGTTTGTTCATGCTTGCTATAAAACACACACTTGCTATAAAATTTATCTGTTTTCTAGAACTTTAAATTATTGTTTCTGTTTATTCTGATGGCTGGACCAAGATTCTTAGAACATACAAGTTTGAAGAAACATTTTTCTGAGATAGTTTTTTTCCCCATAATTAGGAACAATACTTTTTAACACTCCATTGGAAGATCCATTTTCCATAAAGAAGAAGCCACAAAGACTATTTAGTTTAAAGAATCATTAGAATTTACATCTATGTGTCCACCATCCAAGTAGAGAAATGAAACATGCCAGGCCCCTCCCCAACTATGACCCCTTCCTTCCTAGCGATAACCCTACCCTACCCTGATTTTATAACACACTTTTCAGATTTCAAATTTAATAATTAACTTCTAATTCTCTGAATTTGCTGACCTTCAATAGACAGGAAATACCTGCCTCTAGCATTTGTTAAGTCTGAGGCAGAGGTACAAATGTACAAATATACATCTAAATATTTAAAAGTTACAGTAACTCAGGCTAACAAGTGATGAATATATATATGAAATGTGTTCCATCTCACTATCTTGATACAAGTACCTTTGTAATGACCTAGAAGCTCTCATTTAGGATTCCAGACACCTTAGAGACATGTGTCTGGATATGGCAGAGGAAGGAAAAGAGGCCCTCATCCTGCTCCACTTCTCTCCCTATTCTAGGCACCTTTCTGCATTTCAAGGGCCTCATCTGCACATGGGTAGAAATTCAGTAGCCCACATATCTAGGCACCTTTTACCTCCAAACAGCCACCCACTGGCCCCTGCAGAAGTAACGGTGGGTACAAAGTCCACAGAGTCAGGAGTGTGGACCTGGGGAGATGTGTAGCCTGGTATCTACAGAGGCCTCGGAAACACGCTTAAACCTGTCTGGGCAGAGGATTCCAGAGTCCTGGGTAGCCAGGATGTGGTCTAGAATGGGAGCATGCCCCCTAGTGAGTCTAACTTTGGCCCCTTGTGGGGATGTGGTCTAGAATGGGGGCATGCCTCCTGGTAAGTCTATAACTTTGGCCCCTTGGTCTTCTTGCCCTGTGGTAAGATATGCGACTAAATAAGGGCCAAGTATGACCCTCCAAAAAGCAGGATCTGAGAAAGGCTCTCCGTGCTTAAATCTGAGGGCAGTACTGAATAGCCACCACTCCACAAGAAGAAAGATTTACATTTCAGCAATATTAAAATATTCCCTATGATAGTTAATTTTATGTGTCAACTTGGAGGGTGTTCTTAGATGAGATTAACATTTAAATCAGTGAACTCTGAATAATGCAGATTGCCCTCCATAATGTTGGTAGGCCCCATCTAATCAGCTGAAGGCTTTAATAGAACAAAAAGACTAGTCTGTCCCAAGCAAAAGGGAATTCGCCAGCAGACAGCCATCAGATTTCATCTGTGCAGCTGGCTCTCCTGGGTCTCCACGCTGCTGGCCTTCACACTGGAACTGCATCATCTGCTTTCCTGAGTCTCCAGCCCTCCAGCCCAACTGCAGATTTTGGACTTGCCAAGCCACTATAATCATGTAAGCCAATTCCTTATAATAAATCTCTTTCTGTATATGCACATCCAACTGGTTCTGATTCTTTGGAGAATCCTAATAAATTCCCTCAAATCATAAATAGTTTAAAGTTATTACTCTTTCTACTCCGTTTTAAGAAAAAATCTGAACAAACAGACTTTGTTTTATTTTCTTTATATCAAAAAAAAAAAAAAAAAGAAAAAAAAAAAGGATAGTGTAACCATGTAAATAAAATTACAATTTTATCTTTTTTTTGGTTTGTTTGTTTTAGAGATGGGGTCTCGCTAAGTTGCCCAGGCTGGTCTTGAACTTCTGGGCTCAAACGTTCCTCCCACCTTGGTCTCTCAAAGTGCTAGGATTACAGGCATGAGTCACCGTGCCTGGCCTAAAATTACACTTTTTTAAAAACATCCTTTAGTTTTTCCAAGTACTTCAAAAAGAATAAAATCTACTCAGCTTGTGCACAAAGAAAAATTCTTAACCATCATTGATTTTTGGGATGGTAGGATTTAAATCTGGGTATGACAGTAACACAACATAAAAATTGTACTCCTTGAGATTAGGCATTTGGGATTTGATGGCTCTATTTTTCTAAACAGACCATAAAACGGGGTAACCTGCTTCTTCTATGAAATTGCTATATACTCCTTAAGTTGTGCAGGATGCCTATTTGTGTCCTGAACAATTTAAGGAGAGTATAACAGTACAAAATTTTTTTCTTAAATTAGCTGTTTAGATTTCCAAGTTCAAATTAGCAGCTGCTTCTTGTTGGAGCTGCCAAACATTTCAGAGGAATAAAATGTATAGTGTATAAAAATAGAATAATTGAGCAGCTTCTCGTTAACCTAAAAAGTATTACAGAAAAGAAATGAGCAAGCTACTCTAAAACATTTATCGTTACATTTTAAAATAATTTCCAGAATGGTTTTATTTCTTTATTCTTAAAATAAATTTCTCAATTGATAGAATATATTCAGAATATGCAAAGCCATATGATATATATTTAAATACACACACCCACCCACCCACCTCATCATAGGTAAGTCTGACACTCAGAGATAATGATAAAAATGTGAAGGTAATTTAAAAAATTACCATATTAAAAGAGAAACTATCATTTAAATTTGAAAACATCAATTATAATGGATTCATGATAAACATTAGCTATTTGACTCTTTACCTACAGTCGATGATTTTCTGGTAACTAAACATAATGACAAATATAACATTTACTTACAGAAAACGGAACAAAGAAATGTATGGAGCAGTACCCAAAAGATCACTAATCCCAATTATTCACTCTCAGGGGATACTATGATTACATTTTCATCGTAAGAAACTAAAAAAAATAACTTTTAGTTACTTACTTCTAATTTCTTTTAATGTAATACCTCATCTAATTTCTTAGTAGGAAAAGAATGTGGACATCCTCTACTCACCCAAGATAAATTATCCACCAACAATGAGTATTTTTTTATAGTCTCATTCTAAAAATGCTATTTCCATGGCTGGGTGTGGTGGCTCATGCCTGTAATCTTAGCACTTTGGGAAGCCAAGGCAGGTAGATCCACTTGAGCTCAGGAGTTTGAGACCAGCCCCGGCAACATAGTGAGACCATGTCTTTAATTAATTAATTAATAAAAATGCTATCTACTCCTCTTCCTTATCCCAAAAATCCTTCTCATTATCTTTATATCTTTAATTGCTTTCAAACAAATCTAATGGTTTCATTACCAAAGTATTCCTTTCTTTTCTATTTATATATAAACTGTATTTTAAATATAAACTGTTAATACAACTGCTCTGTGCTTAAGTGTCTCTCTTTCAAATAACTCTACCAGGTCCCTATAAGCATTTTCACCTGCAAGTTACATTTGTTCAAATGAACAAACATGACACACTGAACCAATATAAAATATCCTGCTTTACTATATCTAACACAGGGATTGATATTATGTCATTTTACTAAAAGAGTTCAAAATTAAAGGGAAAGAAAACAGGTTCCCAATTTTTCATTCAGGTGATGCAAGGTTTTAGTTGAATTAAAGTGTCTTGGACATTGTCTTTCTTTTTCTTTTTTTTTTCTTTTTAGAGACGGGGTTTTACCATGTTGGCCAGGCTGGTCTCAAACTCCTGAACTCAAGTGATCCACCCGCCAAGGTCTCCTTAAATGCTGGGATTACAGGTGTGAGCCACCGCGCCCAGCCAGACATTATCTTTCTGCATTGTATTTCCACACTTCATAAGGCAGTTATGCTACATTCATTTTACTTTTCACATAATCCTTTTCTGATTTTTTGCTTTAGAATCAATAAAATGTCCAATTCTTAGTTATTCATAAAGAAGACATAAAAATATTTTAAGTTCATGTAAGTTTAATTTCTTAATACTTCCTCATCAAGCATGCATTTAAATGGCTAGTAGCTAAGTAAGTGATTGGTTTTACTTTCACTAACTTTGTCTACCATCTGGTGGTAATGCACAGCAGGGCTGTTAAGGGGCAAAAAGAGAAAGAAGAGGGAGAAATAACACTAAAATAATGTCTTTTCTTCAGAAGTCAGGGTCTGGTTCTAATCAGACCCTGACTTACGAAGAAAACACGTTATTTAAAACATTTTTAAATGAATTCCCATTAGGATGTTCATTCTCAGGGTCATAAAACAAATCTGTGTGACATAAATATTGTAGGGTGATCTTACTAGAAAATTGCATCCTAAGATCAGTTCTACTCCAAAAGAAAATACAGTCCTCTTTGATGGAGAGATAGCTTTGATTAAAGTGAGTGCCCTTAGAGGGAAGTACTTCTTGTCTAGGTAGTCTGAGGGGTCAAAGCAGCCCTGGTGATAAGAGGGTATCCCAGTCAGACTAACCTCAGAGATTAGTTCTGAGCTGGCTCAATTTCAATAACCAGAAGCCAGGGAATGCCTTCTCCTTGTGGACCATGCAAGGAAGCTGTTATTGTCATGTCATCAGGAAAGCCCTAAATAGAGATAAAGGCTTTGCCCAAAGGAACCATATAAGGAACATGCTGTTATAAGTCCTATCCAAGAACTCTATAATGAACCCCACCATTCTTCTGCTGGTCATTACTTCTCCTATTTATAACTATTTAAAATATTCATTAATTGGTATTTTCTTATTAGAATGCAGAACCCCTAAGAGTGTGGTTCTAAGCTGACTGCTTTATTCACCCATCTTGTTGTGACCCTTAGGAAAAATAAAACACAGCTTTGGTGTGATTTTTTTTTTAAGTGCTATTATTCTGAATGATAACAATGCCTCAGACTCACATGAGATGCTTATATTGATGGATTCACCTAAAGTCCTTCACCCGGATTCATCTTTGAGTCTCTACATAAATGCCAATATGCATTTTGGGATGAAATAGATGGCCACGCTACATGCTGATGTTAACTGCCACTGGGATTCACCTTATGGCCTTGGCCTCCTGAATGCACTGCTTTTTACCATTCAGCTAAGAAGTCTTGCACCAACTATAAGACAACCATCCAAATTTTATACAACACTATGGATATTGTTGCTTAACTGAAGAAATAAGATCTACCAAATGTAGCCAGAAATAATACATTTATACTGAAGTTCCAATTCCCCCTTGACTTTTTTACTTCAAAACACTATCCATTTAGCATCCCATGTACCATCATCACTATCATCTGAGTCTTGTGTGCTCCAGGTTTATCTGAGACTAGTTTTAGTGGAAATCTGTCCATGAACAGGCAAAAACAAAATCAGACTGAGGGTGCTAAGACCTCTCTGAGAGGCCTTCTATCTGCCCAGTTTTAGAAGTCTTTAACCTTTTGAACTTCTTCCATCACTACTACGAGCTAGAGGTTCACAGTGGCATGGGTCTGGTTCCCTAGAACTGAGCAAGTGTATAACTACTTACTCTTCTTGGCCTGAATTCCAGACTGTAAGAGTTTTAAATCCCTGGAGTTAGGCTGTGCACATGTCTGAGGCAGGTCTGGGAATCCTTTAGCACCGAATATGGCTCTCTCCTAGCTCTATATGCCACGAGTTTGTGTGTGGAGCCTCATAAAGTTCAATCATTTTTCCAGTAAAATGACTACAGTACCAAGTATTAGCGAACCTTACACATTGTTTAATTCAAATTTCCCCCAATTCTGTATAATGCCTAGAGTGTTCAATTTCCTCAAAGAGGAAAGTGCTTACACAAAGCACAAGGAAGAATTTTGGGAAAAGAATTCCCAGATGGGAAGAGTGGTTACACCAACTACTTTTCCCCTCCACTTGTTCCACCTCTTCTTCCTTCCTTTCTTCCTATTAAATTCTCTGAAAGTAGGACTAATTCTCATATGTCTAGAAAAATTAGTAAGGCTGACTTTTCCAATATCCAACCATGGAATGGGTCAACTCAGAAAGAAGTGATATCCTCATCAGTAGAAGTATTAAAAGAAGAGGCTGGAATAGAAGGGATTTCTCTCTCTGTGGTCAATTTAACTCAACTAAACCTACAGCAGTAATGACAAGTGTAACACCCAACATTTATTGAATACCTTATCTGCTGGACATTTTTACCTGGATTAGTTCATTCAATTCTCCACAACAGCCTGATAAGATACTATTAGTATAAGCCCCATTTTATAAATAAGAAATCAAAGATGTAAATAAATTAAAATTTGCCTCAGGTTATAAATTAAAGAACTGAGATTTGGACCCAGACAATCTGATCTCAGAAATTTTTTTTTTTTTTTTTCCAAAAGACCTGTCATTAGACTAACACTGACCTGAAATAAACTACATGTAAAGTCTGTAATTTGGTAAGTTTTGACATATATACACTCAAGAAGCCATCAATATAATGAAGATGATAAACATATTCACCACTATTCCTAAAAGTTTCTCCATGCTCTTAAAAACGAGACTGGAAAATCCTCCTTCCTGGCTCTGTCTGATCTGGTTTGCATCATTATACCTTAGCTTGTATTTCCTAAAATTTTATATAAATGGTATGATAAAATGTATATGATATGTCTATTTTCACTCAATATATTTTTTTAAAAGATTCAGCCATGTTGTGGCATGTATCAATAACCTATTCCTTTTTATTACTGAGTAGTATTCCTCATAAATATACTACAAGTTGTTTATCCATTCATCTACTGATGAACATCTGGGTTGTTTTCAGTTTCTATTACAAAGAAAGCTGCTGCAAGCATTTGCGTACAAGTCTTTGTATGGAAATACACTTCCTTTTGTCTTGGGTAAATATATACGAGTGGAACGACTTGATCACATGGATCACATGGTATGTACGTGTTTAACTTTTCAAGAATATACCAAACGGTTTTCCAGATGGTTGTACCATTCTGCATTCTAACCAGCAGTAAATGAGAATTGTAGTTCCTCCACATCCTTGCTAACAGTTGGTTTGGCTGGTCTTTTTACTTTTAGACATCCTAAAAGTGTATATTAGCATGCATTGTGGTTTTAAATTTGCATTTAATAACTAAAGTTGAGCATCACTTCAGGTGTTTCTTTGCCTTCTTTATAGATTTGGTGAAGTGCTCATTCATATATTTTGTACTTTTTAAAAAATTCTTTTTTGGGGTCATCCATCCATTTACAGAGCCATATATTGTAGATCTTTGAAAACTGAATGTTTTGTTTTCTTGAGTTGTGAAAGTGCTTTATATATTCTGAACACAAGTCCCTTTATCAGATACATAATTTTCAAATATTTTCTTGTAGTATGTAGCTTTGCATTCTCCTAAGAATGTCTTTTGTAGAACAGAAATTTTTTTATTTTGATGAAGTCCAATTTATCATTTTAAAGAACAGATTGTGCCTTTGGTGTCATATCTAAGAAATACTGTCTAACCCAGAGTCAAAATAAGTTTAAGTTTTGTGCCTTAAATTTAGGTATAGGATCCATTTTAGACAATTATATACAGTGCAAAACTGAAATGTGTTTTTAAAAATATGAATAACCAATTATTTAAGCACTATTTGTTGAAAAAAAATCATTTTGAAAATCAGTTGTCCATATATATGTAGGTCTATGTGTAGATTTGGTTACACTAATCTATCTTTATGCCATTACTATATTCTCTTGAATATATTCTCTTGATTATTGCAGATATATATATATATATCTCAAAGCAACTAAGCAACTATTTTTGTATACTGGCTCTTGTTGCCCAGGCTGGAGTACAATGGCATGATCTTGACTCACTGCAACTTCTGCCTCCCAGGTTCAAGCGATCCTCCTGCCTCAGCCTCCCCAGTGGCTGGGATTATAGGCGTCCACCACCACGCCTGGCTAATTTTTTGTATTTTGTTTTTTTGTTGTTGTTGTTTTCTTTTTTTTTTTTGAGACAGAGTCTCATTCTGTCGCCCAGGCTGGAGTGCAGTGGCACGATCTCAGCTCACTGCATCCTTCGCCTCCTGTGTTCAAGTAATTATCCTGCCTCAGCCTCCTGAGTAGCTGGGATTACAGGCGTGCGCCACCATGCCTGCCTTATTTTTGTATTTTTAGTAAAGATGGGGTTTCACCATGTCGGCTAGGCTGGTCTTGAACTCCTGACTTCAGGCGATCCACCCGTCTTGGCCTACCAAAGTGCTGGGATTACAAGTGTGAGCCACCACAACCGGCCTGCAATGGTTTGCTATATTAATCTCATGTCCTGCAATCTTACTAAGCTCACTTATTCTAGTCGTTTTTAGGTAGAATTTGTTGAACTTGCTACAGAGACATTCATGCCACTTCCCTCACAATCTGAATGCCTTTTACATCTTTTTATTGCCTTATTGCACTGGCTAGAACCTTCAGTACAATACTGAACAATAGTAGTAGAAGCCAACTGGGCTTAGAGTTGTGCTTATAGAAAGGTTTTTAAGTACAAATTTAATTTGTTTATGCCTATGTCGTCTTCAGTGAGCTTTGGTAGTTTATGTATTTCAAGGCATCTATCAATTTCATGCAGGCTGTCAAATTTATTTATATAAAATATGTTCATATTTCTTATTTTTCTCTTAATATCTGTAGAATTAGCAGTGATACTACTTGTTTCGTGCCTTACTTTGAAAAATGTGTCTTCTTTTCTTTCCTGATCATTCTGCCTAAAGGCTTATCAGTTTTACGGTCTTCTCAAAGAACTAGCTTTGGCTTTATTAATCTTTTTAAATTGTTTTTCTGGGCATATAAATTTTTTAAATTACAAAATACTTCAAACATATTCTGTATGCAGAGACCGTTACAACACATACCTACTCTCTAGATTTAGAAGAGTTAATATTGTCATTTCAGATCTTTATAACTGAACTCTTTCTCCCTGTATATTAAAAATAAAAATCTTATTTATTCTCCTCCCTTCTCAGGGGTAACTTTTGGCCACCGTGCTGAAATTGACATTTACTTTTCTTATTTATGTTTCTAAAATGTAATACCATATATGTTTGTATTCATAAAAAATATGTGCTACTGCTTTTTAAAAAATATATAAACGGTACATACTGTATGTGTCCCACTTTTTTCACCCAGTCTCTTATCAATAGACATTTAATTCCGTTTCTAATTTTTCCATTTCTGATCATAAACACATGTATAGTGTCTCTGTAAGATGTGTACCTAGAAGGTAATTTCTGAGTAGTGAATTATAAGCATCAAGTTTAGTAGAAATTACTTAACGTTCTTCAAAGTAGTTGTAGCCATCTATATGCCCATCATACCATCAAGTATGAAAGGTTCCCTTTCTTCACTTGCCTAAAAACTCTTGGTATTAACAGACTTTTAAACTTCTGGTAATCTACAACTGTAAAATTGTATTGTGTTTTATTTTGATCCCACTAATTACAAGTAAGATAAAGCAAATTATGATGTTTAGTGGTCATTGTATGTTTCCTCTTTTGTGAGCTGTCTATTCGTGCTGTTTACACATTTTTTTTTCTACTGGGTTATCTTTATCTTGTGAGTTTGAATAAGTTATTATTTTAGATGCTAGTCCTTTTATCATTTATATGAAAATATCTCCTTCCAATCAATGGCTTATCTTGTGACTTATTTTAAGGTTTCTTCTACTGTTTACAGTTTTTTCCCCCCTTTACTTAAATTTATTAATCCTTTCTAGTTTATTCTTGGCCCTTTACTATTTCATATATATTTTAGAATCACCCTGTGAGGTTCAGTGAAAACCTCATTGGGATTCAGATGAAAAAAACAGACTGACTTCATTAATTAATATGGGAAAAATGGCCATCTTCATGATTAAGTATTGTTTTACAAGTTTATTTGGGTTTTCTATTTATTCTTGATTTGATATTGGCAATTTATATTTTAAACAAAATTCTCAATTCATCTGTGTTTAGAAAGTTGTTGCAAAAAGCTTTTCAGTATTCTCTTCTGATTATTTAAATATGTCTTATGCCTGTAGTTATGTCTTCATTTTAATTCTTGCTATTTTTATTTATGCCTATTCTATTTCATCATCTTTCTTGCCACAGGTCTATATAATTAGTCTTAAAAGAAAGAAAATGCAGCTTTTGTTTTAGTTGATCCTGTCATTATTTGTTTTCCGTTTCATTAAATATTTACTCTATTTTCTTCTAATATAAAAAGTCAGAAAAATGAACAGAGTAATTGTTAAGTTGAACTTCTATAATTTTCTTTCATTTCTGCTATATTGTATACATTTAATTTCTCAAGAACTATTTTTGCTGCATTACATAAGTTTTAACATACATTGACTCAGTTGTCTTTCAATTTTAAATATTTTAGCTTTAAATATAAATTATTTATATTTTTCAGGCCTGATTTATGTATAAGTACTTTTAAATTTCCAAACACATGAACATGTGTTTTCTCTTAATATTTTCATAATGGATTATATTGTAGACAGAGAATGTGGTCTGCATGACAGCAAGTCTTTTGCAACTCTCTCTGTGGTCTAATATCTATTCAATTTTTGGAAATGTGTACATATACTTGAAAAAATCATGTATTCACTAATTATGTATGTCCATTAGATTAATCTTGTACATTTTGTTTGAATCTTCTCAACATTCCCAAAATAATATTTAGCTAAAGGGTCCTAAAAGTAGCATCTTAACCCCCAATAGTCAAATCAAATATCTTTAAAGACTATCAACTAATATTATCTGAAAGGCAAATCATGTCTTTGCATACACATACACACATGCACACACAAACACACATTCTTTGTTCTCTATAAATGCTCTGAGCCTTGCTCCCTGAAATAAAGATCCAACTGTTAGTCACAAAATTCTCAAGTATTGGGGAAGAATCTCATATCTTTTGGCTATAAAATCAGGTGGTTAAAAAGAAAAAAAAAACTTTACAAAAAGAAATGTAGGCTGGGTGCGTTGGCTTACACCTGTAATCTCAGTGCTTTGGGAGGCTGAGGTGGGAGGACTGCTGGAGGCCAGAAATCTGAGGCCAGCCTGGGCAATATAGTGAGACCGCCCCCCCCCAACTACCAAAAATTAGAAAAACTTCGCCAGGTGTGGTGGCACACTCCTGTAGTCCCAGCAACTTGGGAAGCTGAGGTGGGAGGATCAATTGAGCTCAGGAAGTCAAGGCTGCTGTGAACTATATGATCATGCCACTGCACTCTAGCCTAGACGGCAGAGCTAGAACATGTGTCTCAAAAAAAAAAAAAAAAATCATAATAATTGAGTGGTCCTGCAGTTGAACTATTACATACAGGGTCCTGTTGCCAGGGTCCACATGCTGTAGCCCACTGAGAGCACTCTCTCTGCCTTTTATGGTTCCCTAGTGTGTTGGGATCAAATGAACAAAACTTGTTACGATACAGTCATGCTTTCTGTGATGATATATAGTTCAAACATCTATATTTGTAAACAAAGCCCAATAATCATTTTGATCATTTAAATTCTCCTTCTGAAATCTTTTCAGATCTATCCTTCTTAAGATCTCTAACCTAAGTACAATAAATTACTTCTGTAGATATTTTCTATTTTGTTTCTAAGATGGTTCTTAATAATTTTCATCAATTTGTCAGTTTATATTTTATTTTTCTTGGATATTCTGACAATATTTTTCCCAACTGATTTGTACGCATTGTTGGATGACTAACAATTTGTTTAGTCTCAGTGTTACATTTAATTGTGTTTTGATCAATATATGTTTATCCAGCATATACTTCCTACAATAGTTCTATTAACCACTGAAAAGTTTAGTCTATTTATTTTCTTTTCTTTTCTTTGTCTATTTTAAAAGTACAAAGCAGTTAACCATATTCTAAAATCTCAATCAACACGTCCTAAGTATTCTAGCAATATGCATCTCAAAAGTGAAAACTTCCATTATTGTCTGGCCTTTTAGTGACCATACTTCGGACTCATTTAACACCTACAGATAAGTCTCAAGATAATATTACTTAGGTACATGTTAGACTTGTTAATTTGCTCATTCTAAGCTACTAACAAAATCTGAGTCTTCTAATTTGTTTCATACAAACCCAGGACTTGATACGGTCTGAATCTGATCAAGTATGATGAATGACTTCTGCTTCTGTGTCTTCAATTATTCTTAGCAATTAAAGGACAAAAAAAAAAAAAAAAACCTGACAGCACTTTGAAGACTGCACAATATTCAGTATACAGCAAAATGAAGAGACATGGAAATATACACCTAAATAATCTGATTCAAACACTTCAATGTGATTCTGAAAAGAGGAAATGAGACAAAATGCTTTTATGACAAAGAATTTCATTATTACAAATTAAACTTTATATGAGAAGGGTGTTAACTAATCTGGGCTCTAAGAATCCCAAATCATTCATGAGGGTGCTAATGGGGTAATTCTTTGACTTACAAATATTTAATGATGAAAACTGGCATACATGAAGTTCCACTGAGCTAGTGAAGAGGCACTGGTTTCTCTAATTTGTGAATTTCTGATGCAGTATTCTCAGTGAAAAATTATTCAGTATAGTGTCTTCTTCATTATTATAAAGCTCAACCAAGTTACCAAGTCAGGTAATTAAGGCTGTATGTTAACCTTTCTGAATTATAATCTTATTCCTCTAATCTAAATAGATCATATATATGTCCTCCAATTTTTTTTTATTGTTTTGCCACTAATGTGACAGAAAGCAATGAAAAAAACAGGATCTAATATAGAAACTTTGAGCCTGTGGCTAATTTTAAGACAAGTATCTACTGTATTATTTATGAATCTACAACTGAAATACATGGAATAGACTTAATCTGAGATTAGTGAGACAGACTGCTTGTACAAAGATGAAAAGTTTTTGTTTCCCTTCATTTTTATCCTTAAAGAAGTAATGAAAACCAAATTCTGAATATAATCTACATAGATACAAAACTGATAACTTGGAGAAAATAATGTGGCCTGCATTATTGTGACAGCTTCTTTGTATCTTCTTGAATCTAATTATGGCCTACAGCCCATTCTCACCAATGCAGCCAGAATGATCTTGTTAAAATCAAAGTCAGATTAGACCACTCCTTTGCTGAAAATATTTTAATGGTTCCCTACCTCATTCAGAATAAGAAACGCAATCCTTAAATAGCCTGCACAGAGTCTTTCATAATTGACCCCCATTTTCAAACCCAGATCCAAACATTTCTAATCTCATCTCCTTTCTCCCCATACTTTCTCTTCTCTACCAGTCACTATGGTCACCTTGGGTGTTTCTTGAATACCTCAGAAATCCTCTTGCCTCAGGGCCTCTGGGAGTGTGGCCTTGAATGTTCTTCCTTCACCTGACCTTACCTTCTACAATTCTTGGCACGTATTCAGCCCTCTTCTTAGTAAGGCTGTGGCTGGCCGCTTTTTTAATAACTACAACTCCTATCCCATTTCCGGCATTTTATCCCCTTGTCCCTGCTCATTTTTGTCATTTTTCAGAAGGCATTTTTGCTCTCTGAAACGTTCATTATTTTACTTGCATATTTCCTTCTTATCCATCTCTCCAGATAAAATGCGAGCTACACAAGGGCAGAGGTTTTTGTATCTTTTCTTTAATAATGCATTCCCAGCACCTATATCTTACCACATACCAGGCACTAGATAGTCACTACATTAGTGAAAAAAAAAAAAAAAAAAAAAAAAACCCAATAAATTAAAAGCAGCCACAGTGATCAGCTAACATTTAGGAACATTTTAGTTGTTCTTGGTGTAAAGATCTAAATTCACTAGTTTTTCAACTTCATAGTTCTTAAAAACCCTTAATTTATAAATGATATTTCTAGCCTAAGACCACTCCTAAATATACTTTATATAAGCAATATTACTTGATTATCTGAATATAAATTTTCTAATTTAGTAATCTCTGAATCAGTCATTAATTTACTAATAAATTCAGTTGCCTCTATGCAGCATTATCACTAAGACATATAAAAATCTAAGCATATCATCTCAGCTTACAGAAAGAAAGCATGTGAGACAGCCAAACTAAAGGGAAATAAAAAAGCAAAGGGTCTTACCAATTTTATTTTTCTTAAGGTGAAAAACGTAATTTTATTTTATTTTCAATTTTTTTTTTTTTTGGAGACAGTTTCACTCTGTCGGCCTGGCTGGAGAGCAGCAGCACAATCTTAGTTCACTGCAACCTCTGCCTCCCAGGTTCAAGTGATTCTTGCACCTCAGCCTGCCAAGTAGCTGGGATTACAGGCATGTACCACCAGGCCCAGCTAACTTTTTATATTTTTAGTAGAGATGGGGTTTCGCTATGTTGGCCAGGCTGGTGTCAAACTCCCGGCGTTAAGTAATCCACTTGCCTTGGCCTCCCAAAGTGGTGGGATTATGGGAATGAGCTCCCATGCTGGGCCAATTTTTTTTCCTAAGCTGGAACTGTGCCAATAGCCAGTTCCAATGTAGAGGCTGGGCAGAAGATAATTCATGGAGATACAACAGTACAGAGGAGAGCATATTTATATAAACAATAATAAACTGATGATAAGAAAAGCAGCATCATATGAAATTAGCTAAATGGTTAATGTACTTTCAAATACAAAATTTAAAAACTCAACTAAAAAGTTTTAAAGTTTTTCATTTAAATTCCTTGAATTTAAAAAGTAGATTTCAGTGTGATTTGTAAACTTTATGCTTCTCAAAAGGACTTGACACATTTCATTGCTAGAGATTTCAGAATTTCTACTAGACTTCCTATGACATTTGTAAGATTAAAGGATGTCTTGGACGTTTGCCCCTTACCGATTCAACTAATGATCTTGCTTCCTCTTGAGTGCAACGGAAAGGGCTATCAGATATCTGCACGTTTGTGCTGGAGAGGAAAAGAGAATGTTATTATTAAACAGGATAAAAAGAAACAATTACCAAAAAAAACCCCAAAAACTAACTAACTCCAAATACTCCACATCAGTTGTATACTTTCAACCAATGACTAGAAACTGAATGAATAAAAATTAAGACAATGAAGATTATTGTATATTCTTTCAGGCAAGGTTAAAAGTATAGAGTAGTCCACAGCAAAGCACTCTCCAGAATGACAAAAGATTTTTAAAAATTATATTACACAAATCCTAATAATTTCCAGGTATATATAAAAAGCTATACCACAATTGCACTTCACCTTTATTGAAGAAAAGAGGAAGCAAATTTGACCCATTGAATGGGACCTAGGATAAATTTTCCTCTAAGCAAGGTCACAAACGTAGTAATGAGCTACTTAAAGTTTTTGCAGAATCTCTTTCACAGATAAGGAGATTAAAGAGGAAACTATATGAATATAAAGTTTATTTTCTTATACGTAGGGAAGTTCAGCCAGGCATAGGAATAGCAGCTCCTTCCCTGACTAGGGAAGCCTCCATAGAGTCAAACGCCACCTTTCCTATACCTCTAAAAGCATGCCACTCATTACATATTGCCAATCTCTAGACGAAAGCAAAAGCATTATTCCTCTGAAACATATTAAGACTGATTTTTTAAAATTTCATCAAAGGAACAGGCAGATTAAAATGGATAAAGAAAGAGGTGGTAGAGAAGGGAGTTAAAGCCAAATTAACTTTTTTAAATAGAAGAAAAAGTGATTAGCAGATCCCTAAAAGATAAAATAATAGGTAAAACACACGTAAACATATTCCCCCTCAAGTGGACCTAAGGATATACATTATCAAATTTATTTTCACAATAGCTTTGTGAAATATATTGAGATATCAGTGATAAAAAACATCTGTCTATATCTCGCTGTAATTGATGACACTGAGTATACAGTGATTATAAGTGGTCATTTTGGTTTTTATCCAGACTCCTAATGTGGGATTCATTTTCATTCTTGGCATGAATAGAATTTGATGAAGGTTAGCAGTAACATCTTTAAGGCTAAGCTTTTTTGCCACATGGCACGTTTACCTATGTAACAAAACTCCACATCCTGCACATGTACCCCAGAACTTAAACTAAAAGTTGAGGGAAAAAAAAAGATGAAGTTTTCTTGTATTCTCTTTTCTACAGCTCACGTTTAAGCAAGCTGAAAATTGAAAAAGGCAGAGCCTTGTAAGTCAGATGTTTCCTTGATGACTGTCAAAAATAAATTTAAAAAGAACCAGGCAAAAAATTAGACACTGTAAAAAAAGTGCTGGTCCTGTGAAGAAAGTATGGTATACAAAGTACTAATTACAATACATTTAATGCTTTTAACATTATAACTAAACCAAAGTAAAACATTCCCTGGAAATTCTGGGAAAAGGATGGTGGATGGGGGGGGCGAGTCTTTTCTAGATACAGTTGCCATATAAAATACAGAACAACCAATTACATTTGAATTTCAAATAAGCAACAAACTATTTGTTTGGTAGTATAAGTATGTCCCAAATGTTGAAAGAGACACACACACTTACATGGAAAAATATTTGTTATTCTGAAATATTTAAATAGAAGAAAAAGTGATTTAACTGGTGTCCTGTATTTTTAATCTGTTAAATCTGATAACCTTACTTCTTTTTCTTTTTTCCTCTCTCTCTCTTTTTTTTTTTTTTTTTATTATACTTAAGTTCTAGGGTACATGTGCACAACATGCAGGTTTGTTACATACATTTACATGTGCCATGTCAGTGTGCTGCACCCATTAACTCGTCATTTACATTAGGTATATCTCCTAATGCTATCCCTCTCCCCTCCCCCCACCCCACGACAGGCACCGGTGTGTGATGTTCCCCTTCCTGTGTCCAAGTGTTTTCATTGTTCAGTTGCCTCCTATGAATGAGAACATGTGGTGTTTGCTGACAACCCTACTTCTAAAGTAATCCTCTACTCCTACGACAAAATGAAACTATGAATAGGAATATCAGAAAACAATGACAATATTTAAGCCAGCACAGTAAAATTTAAAAGTATTTAAAATTTTATTTTAATTTTAAAAATTAAAAAAAATTAAAAAAATATCTCTGATAAAATGTCTTGACAAGTAACCAGTAGTGGATATCTTGGGAAAGTAAACTGACCCTGCTATTTTTTCACCTTAAAAAAATATATGAGCGGTTGGGTGCGGTGGCTCACGCCAGTAATCCCAGAACTTTGGGAGGCCAAGGTGGGCAGATTAGCTGAGGTCAGGAGTTTGAGACCAGTCTAGCTAGCATGGTGAAACCCCATCTCTATTATAAATACAAAAATTAGCCAGTCATGGTGGCACACACTTGTAATCCCAGCTCCTTGGGAAGCTGAGGCAGGGGAATCACTTGAACCTGGGTGGTGGAGGTTGCAGTGAGCCGAGATGGCGCCACTGCACTCCAGCCTGGGTGACAGAGTGAGGCAATGTCTCAAAAATATATATATACATATATATATATATAATATATATGTATGTATCTATGTATATGTATATATAAAATAGGATGATACATAAAAATAATCCTAATAGAATGAAAGATTACTAAGTTTCTTCTATTTACCAAATAGGCTCTTCGATCAGCTAAAAACAGTGCCAACATCCTCACTCATGTCCTTTCAGTCAATAATATATGTAATCTAGCTTGTAAGAACATATATGTATGTAAATATGTGTGTGCACATACATATATGTACTTTACCCCCTCTTGGATTTAATAATTTGTACTTTGAATGTTTAAAAGTGTAATAAAAGGCATGATACCAAGAAATATTTTTATTTTTTCTGAACTGGCCTTCATGTAAAAATAGTTGTTTAACATTGATTCATATTTATTAGCCAATTCAAAAAAATCATACTACTTGTCAGGGACTTTTCTAGATGCTGGAGACACAATACTGAATCATGCAGCCCCCTAAGGAGCTTTTAATCTTTAAGATTCTTTTTAGTTCTCAAACTATGACTATGACCTGCCAGGGGAAAAGCAGTATAATCATTTAAAGGAGGGATGACTAAGCTTTTAGTGCCCACTATAAACGAAACTTAAAAAAAAAAAAAAAACTAAAAAGAATGCACTGCTTTCCTTTTTATATTAAGATACTAAATATTATATTTTAAATGTATAAATGTTATATGACCTATATACACCTTTGTTGACCAAAACAAGATGATATTAGAGCAAAAAATCAGTAAAACCAAAAATGCTGTGTACAACAAACCCAAATTACATACAAAAATAATAAAGTATATTAGTAGACAGATAATAGTGCTTTAGTGAAGGGAAAACCATTTTTTTCAAGTAAATCTCAAATCAAATAATGGCCCACAGTTATAATCCTCAAAGACAGTGTCCAGGATAAAGATATGTCAAGGCTTTTTATTCTAAAGCAAAGTGGTCAAGAAAAAGGGAGAGAGAAAATTTAAAGAGATCAGAATGACAAAAATTTTAGACCATAACCTCCAGAGTTTATAGAAGGAAGTGACCTTGGGATAAATGTACACAAAGGCAAAACAACTGAGGCTATCAATACATGAAAAAGTATCATATTCCTGGTACCAAAACAGACATATAGACCAATGGAACCCCAGAAATAACACCACGCATCTACAACCATCTGAGCTTCAACAAACCTGACGAAAACAAGCAATGGGGAAATGATTCCCTATTTAATAAATGGTGCTGGGAAAACTGGCTAGCCATATGCAGAAAACTGAAATTGGACCCCTTCTTTACACCTTATACAAAAAACTAACTCGAGATGGATTAAAGACTTAAATGTAAAAACCAAAAACCATACAAACCCTAGAAGAAAACCTAGGCAATATAATTTAGGACATAGGCATGGGCAAAGAGTTAATGATTAAAACACAAAAAGCAATTGCAACAAAAGCCAAAATTGGTAAGTGGGATCTAATTAAACTAAAGAGCTTCTGCACAGCAAAAGAAATTAGCATCAGGGTGAACAGACAACCTAGAAAATGGGAGAAAATGTTTGCAATCTATCCATCTGACAAAGGGCTAATATCCAGAATCCACAAAGAACTTAAATAAATTTACAAGAAAAAAAAAACCATTAAAAAGTGGGCAAAGGATAGGAACACACATTTCTTGAAAGAAGACATTTATGCAGCCAACAAACATATGAAAAAAAGCTCATCATCACTGATCATTAGAGAAATACAAATCAAAACCACAATGAGATACTACTTGATGCCATGAATGGCAATTATTAAAATGGCAATTATTAAGAATGGCAATTATTAAAAAGTCAAGAAACAACAGATGATGCTGAGGCTGTGGGGAAATAGGAATGCTTTTACACTGTTGGTGGGAGTGTAAATTTGTTCAACCATTGTGGAAGACAGTGTGGCAATTCCTCAAGGACCTAGAACCAGAAATACCATTTGACCCAGCAATCCCATTACTGGGTATATATCCAAAGAAATATAAATCATTCTATTATTAAGACTCACGTGCACGTATGTTTATTGCAGCACTATTCACAATAGCAAAGACATGGAACCAACCCAAATGCCCATCAGTGATGGAATGGATAAAGAAAATCTGGTACATATACATCATAGGATACTATGAAGCCATAAAAAGAAATGAGGTCAGGTCCTTTGCAGGGACGTGGATGAAGCTGGAAGCCATCATCCTCAGCAAACTAATGCAGGTGCAGAAAACCAAACACTGCATGTTCTCACTTACAAGTGGGAGCTGAACAATCAGAACACATGGTCACAGGGAAGGGAACAACACACACTGGGCCTGTTGGTGGGGGGAAGGGAGGGAGATTATCAGGACAAATGGCTGATGCAGGCAGGGCTTAACACCTAGGTGATGGGTTGATGGGTGCAGCAAACCACCACGGAACATGTACACCTATGTCAACAAACCTGTACGTTCTGCACATGTATCCCGGAACTTAAGGTAAAAAAAAAAAAAAAAAAAAAAAGGAAGTGCGAGATTAAATATACCTTTCTCTAGGAATGTAAAAAGAAACAACTTCAAGACCTAAATAATTTAGATGAATTGAATATATTTATTTATTCAGTAAGCATATTTAGACTGCCTACTATGTCAAGTCCTATCAAGTGCTGAGGTAAAAACTCAATACAAAGTGTTAAAAAAAAAATCCGGCCGGGCGCGGTGGCTCACGCCTGTAATCCCAGCACTTTGGGAGGCCGAGGCGGGCGGATCACAAGGTCAGGAGATCGAGACCATGGTGAAACCCCGTCTCTACTAAAAATAGAAAAAATTAGCCGGGCGCAGGGGCGGGCGCCTGTAGTCCCAGCTACTCGGGAGGCTGAGGCAGGAGAATGGCGTGAACCCGGGAGGCGGAGCTTGCAGTGAGCCGAGATTGTGCCACTGCACTCCAGCCTGGGCGACAGAGAGAGACTCCGTCTAAAAAAAAAATAAAATAGAATAAAAAAATAAAATTCCACCCCCAGTTCTACATAGAGGTATGTACAGCAGTGATACAACAGCCCAACAAAAATGAAACTGTGCAGAGATGACATCTAAACTGCTTCTTCAAAAATATGAAGATGTCCACTGAAGACAGACAAGGGGATAGGAAGGAAGAGCCCAAGAGGCTGGAGGGCAGGTTTGGACACATTGTTTAAGAACAGAAGGGTTGGATGAAATCCCATTTTTGAAGGGAATCATAAGGTGTTTTTAGGCATAAAAATGAGTCATATTCATACTTTTGAAAGATAATTCTGGCAGTACTATATAGAATATGTTAAACAGGAGAATGATTGTTAATAAAAAAAGTTTATGAGCAAAGAAATGCTAAGCAACTGAATTAGTGCAGTTCCCCCCCCTCCCCGGAAATGTCTGGATTAATTTTATTACATTGTAATGGTTTGCACTTTAAATGTAAGGATAATACTAAATTTCCAGTTGGCCATTATTCTCTTCTTCCCTTTAGGCTTTTTGAATTAAAATATTAAGAAAGCGATTTGCTCAATTCATCTTGTCAGAATTTATAGCCAAATTCATAAAATGTGCAAACATTTTATAAGAAAGTTTACAAGGTATGTTAATAATTATATTCATGCATTGTAAGTGTACTACCTTTTTAAAAAATCACTTTTGATTCTATAAAGTGAATTAAAATGCCTTGTATCTATTCAAAACTAAAGGTGACATTAAATGACATTTTAGAGGCCCATGTTGAAAATGAGCTAATAAAGCCAATTAATCCATACTAAATATTAAAGAAACACGTTTCCTCTTTTTGAAAGCTACAAGACACTAAATTCACCGGTTCCCTTATATTAAAATTTTCAGTTTAATTCTTTAAACTAGTGCTTTTCATGGACAAATACAAATGTTAGCACTAAGAGCCATTTTCATACCCAAAACTGAAAACTTCATGCACATGGACATCAGAATAAAAAATGATGCAAATATTTAATATGAAGTGACTTTTGGCATCTGCGTTCCCTGAATAGAAAAGAGGGTTCCCTTTATGTCAGGCATTGCAACAGCCAGAATGGGACTTTTATGAATTCAGGAGTTGACCCACACTGCATCTACTCTGAGAATAATAACCATGTTAAACTTGGAATTCATTAAGTATTCTCTCTCCATAGTAGTAATAACAAACAACAACAACAAGAAGAAGAATAATAATAGCTAACACTTAAGTAGCTTTTACTCTGGACCAGGCACTATTTGAAGCACTTTCTATTTATTTTATTTTATTTTATTTATTTTTTTAAAAAGTATTATTATACTTTAAATTCTAGGGTACGTGTGCACAACGTGCAGGTTTGTTACGTATGTATACATGTGCCATGTTGGTGACCAATGAAACAGAACAGAGCCCTCAGAAATAATACCACACATCTACAGCCATCTGATCTTTGACAAACCTGACAAAAACAAGAAAGGGGGAAAGGATTCCCTATTTAATAAATGGTGCTGGGAAAATTGGCTAGCCATAAGTAGAAAGCTGAAACTGGATCCTTTCCTTACTCCTTATACAAAAATTAATTCAAGATGGATTACAGACTTACATATTAGACCTAAAACCATAAAAACCCTAGAAGAAAACCTAGGCAACACCATTCAGGACATAGGCATGGGCAAAGACTTCATGTCTAAAACACCAAAAGCAACGGCAATGAAAGCCAAAATTGACAAATGGGATCTCATTAAACTAAAGAGCTTCTGCACAGCAAAAGAAACTACCATCAGAGTGAACAAGCAACCTACAGAATGGGAGAAAATTTTTGCAATCTACTCATCTGACAAAGGGCTAATATCCAGAACCTACAAAGAACTCAAACAAATTTTCAAGAAAAAAGCAAACAATCCTATCAAAAAGTGGGCAAAGGATATGAACAGACATTTCTCAAAAGAAGACATTCATGCAGCCAATAGACACATGAAAAAATGCTCATCATCACTCGCCATCAGAGAAAAGCAATCAAAACCACAATGAGATACCATCTCACAGCAGTTAGAATGGCGATCATTAAAAAATCAGGAAACAATAGGTGCTGGAGAGGATGTGGAGAAATAGGAACACTTTTACACTGTTGGTGGGACTGTAAACTGGTTCAACCATTGTGGAAAACAGTGTGGTGATTCCTCAAGGATCTAGAACTAGAAATATCATTTGACCCAGCCATCCCATTACTGGGTATATACCCAGAGGATTATAAATCATGCTGCTATAAAGACACATGCACACATATGTTTATTGCAGCACTATTCACAATGTCAAAGACTTGGAATCAACCCAAATGTCCATCAGTGACAGACTGGATTAAGAAAATGTGGCACATATACACCATGGAATACTATGCAGCCATAAAAAAGGATGAGTTTGTGTCCCTTGTGGGGAGGGAGCAGGGGGGAGGGTAGCATTAGGAGATAGACCTAATTTAAATTAGTGCAGTTTTACAGCTAGAACGCACCCAAGAATCAATCAAAACTTGGAAAATATGTAAGACAGATGGATCAAAATAAATAATGGTTAATAAAATAAAGTAGTAAACACAATAGTACATTTCTGATTTCTTAATAAGGTATATCAACTGGTTGAAGAGAGAGTGGGAGAGGACTGAAGAATAAACTCAAATGTCAAAAAATGACTTCTCCCAGAATCGAGTTTAAAGTTTTCTTAGGTAAGACTAGAAATAATAAAATTCTCTCTGTTAAAAGAATATTTAGCTTTCAGAGTAAACACTCAGCAGTGGAAAAAATAAACAACAACAACAACAACAAAAAACTTATTCTGAGAAAGAGAATTTTCAAGGAATCAATTAAAAGAACTTAATAAATGCAGTGCTCCTGAAAAGAGAAGAGTCACTACCTGGATTAAAAAAAAAAACAAAAACAAGGCTAGGAGTGGTGGCTCACGCCTGTAATCCCAGCAGTTTGGGAGACTGAGGCAGGTGGATCACCTGCGGTCAGGAGTTTGAGACCAGCCTGGCCAACATGGTGAAACCTCGTCTCTACTAAAAATACAAAAATTGGCCAGGCATGGTGGCGGGTGCCTGTAATCCCAGCTACTTGGGAGGCTGAGGCAGGAGAACTGCTTGAGCCCGGGAGGCGGAGGTTGTGGTGAGCTGAGATTGCACCACTGCACTCCAGCCTGGGCAATAGAGTGAGACTCTGCCTCGGAAAAAAAAAAAAAAAAAAAAAAAAAAAAAAAAAAAAATTGTTGGCTTTAAAATATTATTCAACAATTTACTCCAACAGATATTTATTGAGTAGCTACTACATGCCAGGCATTAGGAATATAAAGATGAATAAGGCATCTTTATTCATCTGCTCTTGAGGAACTTATATTCTAGAGAAGAAGATAAATTCATGAACCAAGTACTTAATAACTGTGACAGATGTAATGACGAAAATCCGCAGAGAACAAGGAATACAGAGAGTACTAGCATTTCAACTAGCAAACTATATGAGGGAATGTTTCCTAGAGAAGACAAAGTAAAAATTAAATCTTAAAAGATGAGTAACATGGCCAGTTCAAGAAATGAGAAGATAATCATGGCAAAGGAAACAAAATGAATAAAGGCCTAAAGATCACTACAAGCACAGTGTTTGTGAGGAGTGACAAGTGGCCTTCAGTTATTGTAACACAAAATAGGAGACGAAGTGATGGAAAATGAGGCAAGAAAGGTTATCTAAATCTTGGAAGGCCTTGTTTGTTTTTCCATGAGAACAAGTTTGGATTTTATGATTCTTAAGGCCAGGCACAGTGGCTCACACCTGTAATCCCAGCACTTTGGGAGGCTGAGGTGGGTGGATTGCTTGAGCCCAGGAGTTTGTGACTATCCCTAGCAACTTAGCAAGATCCTGTCTATACAAAAAATTTAAAAAGTAGCCAGGTATGGTGGTGCATGCCTATACTTGGGAGGCTGAGGTGGGAGGATCACTTAACTCTGGGAGGTCGAGGCTGCAGTGAGTCATGTTCGCGCCCCTGCACTCCAGCCTGGGCAACAGAGCAAGACATTGTCTCAAATAATAATAATAATGATAATAATAATTATAATACAGTTCTTAAGCAGAGAGGCTCATCAGAATCACATGGGGGGCTTGAAAAACATACATGTTTAGACTCTACCTCCTAAAGATACTAATACTCTAGGTTTAAAGAAGGGGACAATGCATCTGCGTTCTCTAACAATTTCCCTGCTTAATACTGTGTATTACATATACATTGAGAGAATGTCTACAATAGTTTGGACCTAAACTGAACTGAGTGAGAAAAATGGGTTTCAAAAAGGAAGGCAGAGGAAGCTTGCCAATCTATAATGGTACAGTTTAAGGAATTAAGAAAGAAAGGCAATTCATTATAGAAAGGCAAAAGAAATAAAAACTAACAACTCTGACTACATTTCCAAATTAAGTTATGATAAAAAAAAATAAGAGAAATATGGATTAAAATAAGTTAAAATTCTGAAGATCTTGACTTTAAATTTTCTAGATGCATATGATGTATATACTGAAACTTACATCCTAAAAATTCTTACACTAAAAAAAGTTATTTTGTTGTAAAAAATGTAGAGGAGGTAAAAGAACATAGCTATTAAGAGAGTAAGGTTTAGGCCAGGTGTGGTGGCTCATGCCTGTACTTCCAGCACTTTGGGAGGCCGAGGCGAGCGATCACTTGAGGCCAGGAATTCGAGACCAGACTGGCCAACATGGAGAAACTCAGTCTCTACTAAAAATACAAAAATTAGCCAGGCGTGGTTTCAGGCTGACGTAATCCCAGCTACTTAAGAGGCAGGAGAATTGCAAATCACTTGAACCTGGGAGGCGGAGGTTGCAGTGGGCCAAGATCGCACCACTGTGCTCCAACTTGGGCAACAGAGCAAGACTCCATCTCAAAAAAAAAGAGAGTATGGTTTAAATCCTGGCTCCACCATGCATTGTGTGACCTTCGGTAAGTTACCTAAATCTTTATGTGGACTCAATTTCTTCATGTGTAAAATGGAGATAACAATACATATTTTATAGGATTCTTGAGTATTAATTACATAACATATATAAATCACTCAGAACCTGGAACATAGTATAGAGTTAATAAATGTTAACTCTTAATGTAATCCTTATCATTATTCAAGAGGCTACAGCAAAATGATTCCAGAGTTTAGAAATAAAGTTACCTTCACAGTAAGGATAATTAGACTCAGTACAGAAGGAATGAATTCAAGTTATAGATATACTAACCAAACAAAGGTCTCTGGCTCTGTAGCTGAGGAAACCTGGGGAAACACTCAAGTCTCATCAAAGACTGCATAAGCGTTTTAGAAAATGTGATCAGGAAGGAGATAAGACAAGCAAAGAGCAAGCAAATATTTCCTCTGACAGTCAGAGACCCTCCCCTTCGTACTGGAGGGACTCATTACACTGTAGTCTTAATTTTAGACCATACAGAATAGCTCAGTCCACCATTTACTAGGATAGACAAGACTAGAGGACATTCAATCATATCCAGCTTTGCTGTGAATAAAATATATTATTTATATTAGAAACAATTACCTACAGTTTAAGATTATGCTTAAAAAAAAAAAAGAGTGCTCTGCATACGAGGTAAGAAAAAAGGGAGAAGGCCAAGGAGTTGACAGTGTTTCTTTAGTAAGCAAGAGAAACAAAGTCAGTATCTTGAATGCCAAGCATTTGTGTTGTAGGCAAAACGGGCCTTCTTGATGACTTAGGTAAAATATTCCTTGAGATTAAGTAATTCTTTACTCCATCTGATTACCTTATTCTAGTGATTTCTTTAAAGACCCTCTTGATTCCCAGACTGTGCTCAGAGAGCGCAGGGACTTTATCGTATTCATAGTAATATCTTTAGTACCCCCACAGGACTGCTTTTGCCTCCTATACTTAGACTTACCAAGAGCCAGTTGTTTTTGTTCCTAAATGTGTTTGTCAATTGTACTTGTTACTATAATTTCAAAATTTTAGTATTAATTATGTTCACAGATGAACTGTGAAAGAGTGTGGAAGAACTGTTTCTATGAACATTAAGTAGGTTATAAAACTATCGAGGCTTTAAACAATACCGAGGCCCTAAAAAGCCTCAATAAAGGTGAATCACTACAAAAATTTGATATCAAATTGGGTGTGGATAACATAGTTTAAATGATTTTTTAAAAAGAACTTTAAAAATCTGTCAGGGATTTTAAGCTATAAGGAGTTTAAGGAGTACAGAATCTTTATTTTCTTTATGTTATGTTAGAGTATATACAAAATCTATATGGAAATGATATTAAAAGGGACTCAGCCCTATATCCAAAAATGGGTGAATATGCATTTCACCCATTTAACATGTTTTAACATGTTTTAAATTACATGTTTGATTTATGTTACTATTAATTCCTCTTAATCAACTAGTGATCATGATGAATAAGAAGGCTTTTACTTTCTAAGAAATTATATGGTTGTTATCAGATTAAAAAAAACATATAGATTTACATGTTGAAAAATTGCATTTTTCATCTTTGCACAATGTATTTCAATTAAATGTTCATTTATTTGTCAGTATTCCCACTAAATTATAAATCCCTTGAGAAAAAGGATCATGTCAATTCCTAGTTTAATAGTGCCCAACACTTAGTAATGCTCAATAGGTAGATACTCTGTATTGTTTACATTAAAAAAAAAAACATGAAATTTTCTTTTAAAAAAAATCTGAAATCTGAGTATTATGTGGCTGTTTAATACCAATTAATAATAAAATAGTGTTACTTACATAGAAAGGACAAATTCTTACCAATTTATAGCTCCTCCATTACACTTCTTCATAAGCAATGCTTTCCAACATTGATGAGTGGATTTAATAACTTCAAGAGCAAAAGCCTAGCTCCAAACAAACAAATAAAAAAAAGACGTATTTAATATCAGTCACATTGTTACACTAACACAAAACTAATCTTGTGATGACAGTTAACTGTTAAGAGCATGAAACTCCAGAGTCAGGCAAAGCTTGGTATAAATTCTGGCTTCCTTATTTGTCAGCTGTGTGACTTTGGGCAGGTTACTTAAGCTCGCTAAGTCTCAATTTCTTCATCTATGAAGTAGAATGTAATAGGGATAATCTACATCAGGGTTGGCAAACTAGGGCCTATGGGTCAAATCCAGCCTGCCCCCTGTAAAGTTTTACTGAACAGTCACATTTGTTTGTGTTTGGCCTACGGCCTGCTCTAGTGCTGCAATAGCAGAGTTGAGCAGCTGTGACAGAAATCATACGATCTGTGAAGCCTAAAATATTTTCTATATGACGCATTACAGAAACAAGTTTGCCAACCCCTGATCTAAGTCACAGAGTTGTTGAAACAGTAAGTAAGATGACATGTGTAAAGTGCTTAACCCAGTACCCGGCTTGTCAGTAAGCATGCACCCATTAATTTCAGCATCATCAAAACTGCAGGCAGTCTAAATGTAGTTTTTCAAAGTAATTTTAGACTATCCACTGTCTGAAAGTAGTATATCTCCTTGACATTTATGACATTGTCTAAAAATGCATTAGCAACAACAGATACACCTCTTGTTGGATATACATCCAGTAAGAACATCTAAAGAAAACTTGCTTTATAATTCCAAAGCAGAAAGTTCTGTAGAGTTTTTTCCCAAAAAATGTTGCTCGTTTTCCTTATGGAGAGTCCCTACTGGTTAGTTCAAACTCCTTTCTTCTCCAATGATAACTACACACATTATGATAATAAAGAAACCAAAGAATCTTGGGAACTGAGACACAGTAATAATGGGAAATTTATCCTCTGAAAAGAGAATTTCTCTCAGGTCTTCTATTGCCTGCGATGGAGGACGGCTTATATCTTAATGAGATAGTGTTGGGCGGGGATCTCACTTCAGATACAGGACAAGAAATCTCATACATTATCTGATTATGTAAGGATAGATTTTTAATCCAATTATTTGGATAAGTGTGATTATTTAGAACCAATTTCAATACCTGCTTAAAGGAGTTGCAAGAAAAACCCAGAATAAAAGAAAGGAGCCATCTTTCCAACCATGTTAAAGAGGCACAAATTAATTCTTGAGTTATGCCCTGCTATGGTTTGAGGGGATTTGTCCTCTCAAATCTCGTTCAAATCGATCCCCAATGTTGGAAGTGAGGCCTAATGGGAGGTGTATGGATCATGGGGGTGGATCCCTCATGAATGGCTTGGTGCCTCCTCAGAGTAATGAGTGAGTTCTTGCTCTGTTAGTTCCCACAAGAACTGATTGTTAAAAAGAGCCTGGGCACCTTCCACCTCTCTCACTTGCTTCCTCTCTCACCCTGTGGCATGCCTGCTCCCCTTTTGTCTTTTGGCATGATTGGAAGCTTTCTGAGGTCCTTACCAGAAGCAGATGCCAGCACCATGCTTCTGGTATACCCTGTAGGACTGTGAGCTAAATAAACCTTTTCTTTATAAATTACCCAGCCTCAGCAATTCTTTCATAGCAATACTAAAGGAACTAAGGCTCTATATTTTAAATAGCAGTAGTAAAAAGCAATGCATAAAATAATTATTTTCTGGAGAAGTTGTATAAATGACCTCATCTTTATACAGAAAAGAATTACTATTTGTCAAAACAAACGAAAACCAAAAACTACCTCATTCTTTACAAATTTGTGACTTAGCAGACTTACCCTGAGGCAATAAGGAGACACAAAACTACTATATAGGTTTGAAATTTCAATTATCTCAATAATAAAATGTAAATTTTTTAAAGAAAAAATAATGTATTGTATAAATGTTTAATCCTTTCAGGAAGATAATTTAGTCTAAAATAATAATTTTATATTTACATTTAATAATCCCAAAGCCCTCAAAATTTGAAGGATTCTTTTAATGTGCCTTCAAAAAAAAAAACACTGAGTCCAGCAATCAATTCTTTTACAGCAAAATACCCATCATAAATTTTAAGTTTTCATTAACATGCCTTATTTCACTTAAAAACATACTTACTGTTATCCACTTAAAAGTTGGTTTCAAATATTCAACTTACCTAGTGGTAATAACTTTAAAAAAAATTCCATGTTTTAGACTTTAACTCCTTGGCCTATTCTCTCCATTTATGTCATATTAGAGATGCTTTGTGGTAACTCTGTGGTATTCTAATAGAAAAATCCTATGACAGTAAGATAATTCAGGTGTCCTTTCAATTGTTAAGCAGCTTAGTTCCGTCGTGGTAGAATGAACACTTAGGAGGGAGCGCCCTACGGATTTATATAAAGGGTGCATAACTTTCTCTTCCACAAAACAGTAAATAGAAAGTTTTTCTATGTACACAATTTGCAAAATTAGACTGATCATGAAATTTGTTCTTTTTCTAACATGTAGGAGCTATAGACAGATAGATGGACACAGATATTGTTCAGCCTTGGTGATTCACTTAGAGAGATCTTCTGAAGCAAAATTTAAATAATAAAATAATGTTTTTAAATATGTAAGTCAGTAAAAAGCACTTTTCTTACCATACTATATATACATATTCACATAAGAAACTCCCCAAGTGAAATGAGTATTGTACGGGAGGTACATTTTAAAATAAAGATTCTCATCTTCACCTTGTTTTTGAATTCTCCATTAAAAGCAAACTGGTTTTCTGGTTTTCCATCTGGTACCTTATATAATCTAAACCAATTAAGAGTAGCTTCTAGGTAACCTGGTTTGAACTTCTCAACATCATCAATATCTGTAAAGAAAAAACAAAAAGATGTTTTGTTAAGAACCAAAATTAATTCCATTTAGTGGCAGAGCATTGGACTGAGGGAGCCAGGAAACATGGGGCCCAGTCTAACCGGCAGCACAATTGATTATGATACCTAGAGCAGCATCACCATTGATATGTATATCACCTTCAGACTTTCGTGTTTTCGTATGTATAATACTATTCCTGCACGCTACAAACATTTACAAAGCATCTTCAGACAATGTGCTATGTATGGGGAATAAATGGATGGATACAACAAAATTCTTTTCATCAAGATACTTGGAGTTTTTACCTCAGGGAAAGAGACAAAGAGTTAAATTGCAATTAAAATGCAATGAGATTTTAACAGAGGTAAACATGAGCAATGTTAATGTCATAGAAGAGGGAGTAAAAGAAAGCATTATAAAAGTGAGAAGTACATCACAAACTGGACAAGAGGGGAAAAGGTAGAAGGAACAGCACACATAAAAGCAAGGGACTATATTTTAGAATATACAAAGATGGTTCTGCATGGCTAGAGCATCACTGTTAGGAGGGAGGGGAGAAGGAGGAAACACCTAGGAGAAGCCAGTCACTGAGGATCATATACACAGTAATCTCCCTTTATCCACAGTTTTGTTTTCTGCAGTTTCAGTTACCTACGGTCAACTGAATCCAAAAATATTAAATGGAAAATTCCATAAATAAACAATTCGTAAGTTTTAAATTGCATACCATTCTGAGTAGCCTGATGAAATCTTGCGCTGTCCTGCTCCATCCTGCCTAAGACATGAATCATGCCTTTGCCCACTGTGGCCGCATTCTATATGCTACCCGCCATTAGTCACTTAGCAGCTTTCTCAGTTAGCAGATCCACTGTCTTGGTATGGCAGTGCTTGTGTTCAATTAACCCTTATTTTGATTCAGAATGGCCACAAAGCACAAGAGTAATGGTGCTGTAATTTTATTACAGTATATTGTCACAGTATATTGTATTGTATACAATATATTTGTTACAGCATATTGTTAAAATGATTCTGTTTTGTAATTAACAAAACAAACAGGGATGTTTTGCAAAAATTAATAAATACTGAGTTCATTGAACGTACGGTTTTCTTATTCAGAGGGGAAAAAAATCTTTTAGTCTACTGACAGTGAGTATCTAGAAATGCAATTTAATCAATGCCCAAGATAAATAATTTTCTAGGCCGGGTGCAGTGGCTCACGCCTGTAATCCCAGCACTTTGAGATCACCTGAGGTCAGGGGTTCCGACCAGTCTGGCCAACATGGTGAAACCCCGTATCTACTAAAAATACAAAAATAATTAGCTGGGCATAGTGGTGCTTGCCTGTAGTCCAAGCTACTCAGAAGGCTGAGGCAGGACAAATGCTTTAGTCCAGGAGGTGGAGGTTGCAGTCAGCCAAGATCATGCCACTGAACTCCAGCCTGGGCAACAAAGCAATAAATAACTTTCTGTTGCTTAAGTCTGATTTATGACTTCATCATTGTACCTTACTCAGACTATCATTTTCTGTTCCACTGTATATAACTTATACAAATCATATAACTTTTATATGATTTTTGTTATTTAACTCACTGACTTCCAAGGAGAAAATGAAAGCTAATTATCTAATATCTATCTCAATCTAGGAGGCTTTCTCCCCAAAAGTCATAAAGAGGAACCCATTAAGCAAAGACACTAATTAGGAAAAAACCTGAAAATTTTATAATGGAAATAGGAAGTATAACTCTCCAAATATAAGCTAAACTTTTCCATTCTCAACTAATTATACCCTAGGAGAAAACAGCTGCACTGTCCCAAATAACAAAACAAAAAAATTACAGTAAGATATTTAAACACTTTTAAAACCTCAATAGCAAATGCCTGAAGCCAAATTCTTACATCCAATGCCAATAGTCAGTTCAATAACCCCTCTGAAATTATAAAGTTCCAGCTAAAGTATATAAACTTATTTGTGGTTTATGAAAAGCATACATAGATATATATAAAACTTAAACTTGTTCCTCATGAAATTCCTGAGAGTTAAGAACAAGTATGTTTACATTCAACATAAGAAAACTACAGCTAAGATAGTTGAAAAGGTTTGCCAAAATCTATCCAACTCACTCATGATAGAACTCCTATTACATAAATACAAGACTTCTAATTCCATGACTTCTGCTTTTTCTTCTATACTGCATAGTAACATTGCCTAAAGGTTTTATTTACATTTAAAAAACGTAAGTAAAGATGTATTTTTTCAGTTTTACTGTGATAAAATATCCATAACATAAAACTTGCCATGTTAAGCATTTTTAAGTGTATAATTCAGTGACATTAAGTATGTCTACAATTTTGTGCATCCATCAACACTATCCATTTGTAGGACATCTTTGATTAGATACATTTTTTACAATCTATGTTATTTTAGAAAAGTGGCAATTCTCTAGTAGTCATTTATTCCCACTTGTGGAATTAATTTTATAGGAATTTTAAAGATGAACTAATCCAATAAAGTTAGGATAATCTGGAAAAGCTATATATGTAATCAAGCTAAATCTATTTCAGTTTCTAATGTTGATTACAAATTAAGCTCTTTTAATCGAACTCTACTTGATCAACTTACTGGACTGATTAGTAAAGACTCTACTTCTGTAGAACATTCTGATTAATATTCACATGTTATGTATGCTGACTCTGGCAGAGTACTCTAGAATGAAGCCAAAGTTTTGTTTCCATCAGTTAAGTTTTAGCTTTACCAAGCATCAGGTGTGTTTATTGCCAAACCATTTATGCTAACTGTATCTTTTATTATGAGATGTAATTAAATATTACATAAACCAGTGAATTTATGAGTACAAAAAAGTTTTTGTCTTTATGAAGTTAATTTGAATGTTCTGAAAGAATTCAATAAAACGTTGCTAAAAATATCTGTTGTCAAATTAAGCCTAGAGCTAGGTGCCATGGCATGCCCCTAATCCCAGCTACATGGGAAGCTGAGGTGGGAGGATTGCTTGAGCCTAGGAGTTCGAGACCATTCTGGGCAACATAGTGAGACCCTATCTAAAAAAAAAAAAAAAAAAAAAAAAAAAAAAAAATAGACCTGGGTAGGAAAACAGTTAGATATTAGGAGGAAAAAGAAAAAAACATAAAAATCTGCAGTTAGGCACATAGGCTGCTTTGCAAGTAAGGTAAGAAGAGAATTTTAGATATGAGAGGTCAGGGATATCCTCTGGTGAAATCATTTTAGTAGAGTCTTGGATGAACTGTGGGAGCAACTAATTCAGGTATCTGAAAGCAGTACAGTCTGGGAGGAAGACAGTAAATGCAAATATTCTGAAGTAAGGGTGTGCTTTTAACATTTCAGGGAGAGAGTAAGAAGTCATAGCTAGAGCACAGTGAAAAAACAGAAAGAATTAGGAGATAAGATTAGAGAAGCAGCCATAGTCCAGTCACAAAGGACTCTAAGGGCCATACTAAGGACTACAGCTTTAACTTTGGGATGGTTTTGGGCAGAGGAGTAAATGTTTTACGATCTTTCTATCTGTTGTGTAAAGAAAAGACTACATAGAGGAAAAAAAGGAAGCTGGAAGTCCAATAAGGGGCTGCTAAGAGTCTACTTAGGTGAACTATGATGAGGGCTTAGACAAACGTAGTTGTATGGAGATAGTGATGATTGGTAAGATTTTGGATATTTTTTACAAAGTAAAACTAAGAGGAATTACCAATGGAAAAAAAATAACAATAATAAACCAGTAAAGATGGGACTTACATGAGATTCAAAGTATCAAAGAGCAGAAAAGGACAAGCCTGTAACATTAATAACCTAAATTAAAGTAAAACTAAAAGCAGTCCTCAAAATTTCTTTTTTCTCTTTCTTTCTCTTTTTCTTTCTCTCTCTCTCTCTCTCTCTCTTTCTTTCTCTCTCTCTCTCTCTTTTCACAGTGTCTTGCTCTATCACATAGGCTGGAGTGCAGTGTGCAATCACAGCTCACTGCAACCTTGACTTCCAGGGATCAATCAATTAACCCACTTCGATTTCCAAGAAGCTAGGACTACAAGTGTGCAACACCATGCTTGGTCTTGTTTTTTTTTTGTTTGTTTGTTTTGTTTTGTTTTTCAGTAGAGTTGCTTTGTTTTGTTTTAGTCACTCTTTTACCCAGGCTGGTCTTGAACTCCTGGGCTCCTCCTGCCTTCGTTTCCCAAAGTGTTGGGATTACAAGTGTGAGCCACCATGCCACCCAGCCCATCACCCCAGATTTTTAAAAAAGGCTTTATAAAGAGTGTCATAACTTCTGACAAATAGTGTGCAGTCATGATTTACTTTCAAATTTGAAAGTTTAATTAACAAAGATTATATAGAATCTCCCTAAGGGAACGTTTATATTAAAACTATAAAAATACATTTTATAAATAATCATTTTTCTATATAAATACATTGAAAATATCATAAATTTCTCTCTAAAATTCCAGTTGAAAAACAGGTAATAATGAAGCAATATAACAGAAAAATCTTAAGATTCCATTGGGTTTTTCCAAGTTCAGAGCTCTCATTTTAATTTAGTTTTTCTTAACTAACTTCGGTTTATGTTTCTATAAAAGAAAACCTAAACTTACCTACCATTTTATCTCTGTAGACATGAGATAAATCTAACACAACATGTTCTAAGAGAAACGTTTATGACTTATTTTTTCCCTTCACTGGGGATACTGTATATCTTTCATATAACCAAATTTCCTTTCCATATAAACCAATTCACTTGTTTCTAAAATCTAATTAGAAAATTCTTTCTACTCTTTTTTTTTTAATCCAAAAACACACTCTGTTAAACCAATGGGAGTTTCTAATCTCATGCGTTTGCCAAGACTTCAATATTACCCAAACTTCAGAATAAAACATACTTTACAAGTAAGTTAATAGTAACGATATGACTTCAAAAGCCAAATTGATAAGGTATATTTTATATATGCAGACCATGAACAGTATACATGAGAGAAATCTAGAGAAAGTATGAGACCTATTTAATCTAGAGACATATTAAAACAATAAGCTTTAAAAATAATTATATACCAAAAACAAAGAAAATGTTAATAAATTTTAAACATAAGGAAATTAAGACAACACATTCTATAAGTACAATATAATAAATTTAAAGATCAACAATAAACAAATTAAAAAACTCTTGCCTACTGAAAAAGAACCACCTCCTGTCCCCTGATTTTTTAAATATAATTAAACATAAATATTAAAAGGATATAAAGAAGAAAAAGTCTTATTAAATAAATAACTTTTGGGTCCAAAAGAAAATAAAAACTCTAAAAATATTCAGAAAATAATGACATTGAGAACACTCAGGAAGTTTCTAAGAAGAACTAAAGAAAAACATGTTTGGAATCAGACAGCACTAAGTTTAAATTCCATTTCTGGTACTTACATATTGTATCACCTTGGGGAAAATATACTACCTTGTTTCTTCAAATCCAGAACGGGGAAGAAGAAATCAAGGTTGTTATGTGGATTAAATAATGGGTGAAAGTCACCAAATAAAAGGGAATAATTCTTAACAAATATCAATAATTCTCTCTCCAATTCCCCAAAACTTTGTCTATGAATGCAACCAAAGTTATACTTACAGGCAAATTAATAACCTTAAAAGCTTTTATCTTTCAAAAATAAATATACAAACATGAATTAATTTTTAGAAAAATACTAAACAGATTTTCATTAATACTGAGTTACTTTAATTTGCATAATGTTCCTGACAAATCAAGGTAGGTAGGCATAGTTATAAACAAACACAGGCCGGGCGCGGTGGCTCAAGCCTGTAATCCCAGCACTTTGGGAGGCCGAGACGGGCGGATCACGAGGTCAGGAGTTCGAGACCATCCTGGCTAACACGGTGAAACCCCGTCTCTACTAAAAAATACAAAAAACTAGCCGGGCGAGGTGGCGGGCGCCTGTAGTCCCGGCTACTCGGGAGGCTGAGGCAGGAGAATGGCGTAAAAACCCGGGAGGCAGAGCTTGCAGTGAGCTGAGATCCAGCCACTGCACTCCAGCCTGGGCGACACAGCAAGACTCCGTCTCAAAAAAAAAAAAAAAAAAAAACAAACACAAAGACTAAAAATAACATATAAAAGGTATCTGGGCATACATATATACACATACACACACATATTTATTAATAACTTTTTGCTATACACATACAGTTTTTCACTTAAAGACCCTAAATGAATTTGTAATTAATTTCTTATTTAACAACAGACGTGCTTACTTTTATCCCTAATATTATTATAATTTAGTTCTTATAAATTTATTTTTTTCCAATGTGTTGAAGTTTAACCCCTTTTTTGAACATTTGGAATGGAGAGGGAATATATAAATAGAACTACTTGAGTGAAATACCTATAAATATTTATTTCTGGAATGAGGCTTTCACTGAGTTCAAGTATATTAACCAAACTATCAGCAAATAAAAACACTCCTCAAGTTTCCAAAGCATTCTGCTTTGGAAAAAACAGAGACCTTTGACAGGAGGGGCACTAAATTCGTGTTTCAATGTACTCCCTCAGGCTAACCTACCTAAAATAGATACCTTATAAAAAGATAAACATCAAACAGACTCAAAAACAAGATAAGTAACTTTGTAGACCTAAGAGGGAACAAAAATACAAAACAACATGTAGGGCTGCATCCAGGGGCACACAGGAATCCTGATGTGCAGGCAGATAGGACAGGCTGTAAGCCCGGCTCCTGTCAAGTAAAGGCAGGATGACTATGCGATTTATTGTATATACTGGAATATTTCTGAGACCTATATCTAGAGAAAAAGCAGTTAACAGAAATCAATCCTTATATGACCTATGCAAATAAGAATTTTAAAGTAGTTATTACAAATATGTTCAGAACAACTTCAAAAAAAAAAGAACCAAAAGGAGGATCTGAAATGAAAAATCAGGTAGGCTTAACAGCAGAACGTGGATATGGCAGGAAAAACAACAACAACAACAACAACAAAACAGGGAAGTAGAAGACACATTAACAGAAATTATCCAGTTTAAATAACAGTAAGGAAAAAAAAGATGAAAAAGACAGGAAGAGTGGTAGTGATTTGTAAGACAATAAAAAGTAGTCTAAAATATGTATATTTAGTCTCAGAATGCAGGAGAGAAAACGGAGCCCCCCCAAAAGTGAAATAATAGTGGCAAACATTTCCCAAATACGGTGGAAAAACAGGAACTTACAGACCCACAAAGCTCAGTATACCCTAAGCAGAATAAATACAAACAAAAGGCAACCTTAGCACATCAAAGAAAAAAAAATTGCTGAAATCCAAAGATAAGGAGAAAATCTTTAAAACAGAAAAAAATAATACATTATACACTAGTAACAAAGTGTACATGAAGGATTAGTTCCAGGACCACCATCTGCTCCCCGAAAATCCATGCATATGAAAGTCTCACAGTAGCCCTGCAGAAACCAGCTATATGAAAAGTAGACCCTCATTATACTGTGTTTTGCAACCTGAGAATACTGTTATTTTCAATCCACATTTGGTTGAAAGAAATCCATGTATAAGTGGACCTGTACAGTTAAAACCCATGTTGTTCAGGGGTCAACTGTATATGAGGTAACAATACAAATGGCTGTTCACTTTTTATTAGAAGCAATGGGCCCGAAAGAAAATCGAACATCAATATAAAGCTTAAAAAAAACCCTATAACTTTAAATTCAACATCAAGCAAAATTGTATTTCTAAAACAAAGGCAAAAAAAGATTATTTTAGATAAATAAAAATGGAGAAAATTTGCCACCAGCAGGACTGCACTACAAGCATATGTGAAAGTCCTTGAACTGAAAGAGAATGACACCAGGTGGAAACTGAGATCTACAGATCTTCAGGAAGAAACAAAATACATGGGTATGAAAATGGCAAATATGTGGGCAAATGTGAAAGACATATATGTACAGGAAATGTCTTTAAAAAACATTTTGTTATTTAAGACAATCTGTAACAAAGTATAAAGAATGAACACATGTTCTGACAGCAACTGGATACACTGCTGGTAGAAATACAAATGGTAGAGCCACTCTGGTAAACAATTTGACAGTTTCTTACAATGTTAAACATATAATTACCATCTTACTCAGCAAAATTATTCCTGAGTATTTCCCCACCGGAAATGAAAACATGTTCACATAAAGACTTGTACCTCTCTGCTCATAGCAACTTTATTCATATTAGCCCGAAACTGGAAACCCGTATTTCCAACAACATGTGAATGGATAAACTGTGGTATATCTAAAAAATGGAAGACAGTTCAATAATAAATTAGGAAGAACCACCCTGATACATGCAACAATATGCATGAATCTCCAAAGCATTAGTTAAGAGAAAGAAGTCATATACCCAGCCATGTGAATGATCACTGATGCCAGAGTCCATTGATAGGTAATTCTAGAAAAGGCAAACTATTGTGACAGAAAGTAGATCAGTGTTTGATAATGGCCTATGGTAGGAAGAAGGGATTGATTGCACAGGGTTATGTGGGAATTTTGGGGGTTATGGAAATGTTTTGTATTATGAATGTGATCGTTGCTAGAAGACTATATATAGTTATCAAAACTCACTGAATTGTATACTTAAAATGGGGTGAATTTGACTGGATGTAACTTATACCTCAAAGTGAGCTAAAAAATATAAATGAGAGAAAGTCCCAGCCCTGAAAGAGTTCATAATCTAGATAGGTGGGTAGATAAGGAAACAAACAAATTATAAATCTGTGAAATCAAAGACATTTTACAGAATCAAACAAAATAATGTGGAAGCAAAAAAAGTGGCAATTAACCAACTGCCTTTGCCTTGTGGAGTCAAAGGCAATTCACTGAGAGATGATATTTAAACTGGTTCTCAAAAGATAAAACTACTAAGGTGCAAAACTACCTGGTATGTATAAGAAAGGGTGAAAATCTCAGTGTGTTAAGAACTTTGGATAAATAGTGTGAATGGCTAGAAAATAAAAAGTATTTTACTAAGTTAGAGAAACTGGATTTTTCTGTAAGCTCTGAGAAGTCAAAACATTTTTTAATATGTTGTCTTTAAAATAAGATAAGTCTGGTAAACAGTGTGGGAGATAAATTTTTTTGTCAGGAGGCTAACTAGAGAAATGTTAACACTGATTCAATGGAAAAGTAAGATATAATTTAAGACAACAGGAAGAAGGAGGGAATGGACTAAAAGATATTTGAGGTCAAATTGAGGGAATCTGGTGACAAATTGTGGTACCAACTTAATAAGAAAGATCAGTGAAGAACAAGATGACAAAGTTTAGAATGTATATATGACTAAAACACAACTGTAATAGTTAAGAATGGCAAAATTCCAAGTATAAATGAATGCTTTCTCCCTTTAAAATAAGTTAAAACACACCTATTTAACATGTTTTAAAACTGTGCCAAAAGATATACAAGATATAAAATATATAAAAGAATTCCTGAATAAATGGGAAACATATATCAACAACTGATATAAAAATTAATGTTTTAAAGATACCAAAAATCCTTGACAATTAGGATTCTAAAACCTGTACACAAGAATAAAGGCAGTCACTTCCAAGACGGCTGAATAGGAACAGCTCTGCTCTGCAGCTCCCAGAGAGATCGATGCAGAAGATGGGTGATATCTGCATTTCAAACTGAGGTACATGGTTCATCTCATTGGGACTGGTTGGACAGTGGGTGCAGCCCACTGAGGGTGAGCAGAAGCAGAGCGCGGCATCGCCTCACCTGGGAAGTGCAAGGGGTCAGGGGTTTCTCTTTCCTAGGCAAGGGAAGCTGTGACAGAGTGTACCTGGAGGAATGGTACACTATGCCCAAATAGTGCATTTTTCCCACAGTCTTCACAACTGGCAGACTGGGGTATTCCCTCCTGTGCCTGGCTCAGTGGGTCCCACGCCCACGGAGCCTTGTTCACTGCTAGAGCAGCAGTCTGAGATCGGCCTGCGAGACTGCAGTCTGGCGGGGGAAGGGGCATCCACCACTGCTGAGGCTTGAATAGCTAAACAAAGCGGCAGGGAAGCTCGAACTGGGCAGAACTCAGTGCAGCTCAGCAAGGCCTACAGCCTCTATAGACTCCACCTCTGTGGGCAGGGCATAGCTGAACAAAAGGCAGCAGAAACTTCTGCAGACTTAAAGGTCCCTGTCTGACAGCTCTGAAGAAGGCAGTGGTTCCCCCAGCATGGCATTCAAGCTCTGAGAACAGAGAGACAGCCTTCTCAAGTTGGTCACTGAACCCCATGTAGCCTGATTGGGAGACACCTCCCAGTAGGATCCGACAGACACCTCATACAGGCGGGTGCTCCTCTGGGACAAAGCTTCCAGAGGAAGGATCAGGCAGCAATATTTGCTGTTCTGCAATATTTGCTATTCTGCAGCCTCCGCTGGTGATACCCGGGCAAACAGTGTCTGGAGTGGACCTCCAGCAAATTCCAGCAAACATGCAGCTGAGGGGCCTGTTAGAAGGAAAACCAACAAACAGAAAGGAATGGCATCAACATCAACAAAAAAGGACATCTACAGCAAAACCCCATCTGTAGGTCACCAACATCAAAGACTAAAAGTAGATAAAACCACAAAGATGGGGAGAAACCAGAGCAGAAAAGCTGAAAAATCAAAAAACCAGAGCACCTCTTATCCTCTAAAGGAACGCAGCTCCTTGCCAGCAACAGAACAAAGCTGGATGGATGAGTTTCATGAGTTGACAGAAGTAGACTTCAGAAGGTCAGTAATAACAAACTTCTCCGAGCTTAAGGAGCATGTTCTAACCCATCGCAAGGAAGCTAAAAACCTTGAAAAAAGGTTAGATGAATGGCTAACTAGAATAAACAGTGTAGAGAAGACCTTAAATGACCTGATGGAGCTGAAAACCACAGCACAAGAGCTTCATGACACATGCACAAGCTTCAACAGCTGATTTGATGAAGTGGAAGAAAGGGTATCAGTGATTGAAGATTAAATTAATGAAATAAAGAGAGAAGACAAGATTAGAGAGAAAAGTGAAAAGAAACAAACAAAGCCTCCAAGAAATATGGGACTATGTGAAAAGACCAAATCTATGTTTCATTGGTGTACCTGAAAGTGACAGGGAGAATGGAACCAAGTTAGAAAACACTCTTCAGGATATTATTCAGAAGAACTTCCCCAACCTAGCAAGGCAAGCCAAAATTTAAATTCAGGAAATACAGAGACCACCACAAAGATACACCTTGAGAAGAGCAACCCCAACACACATGATGTCAGATTTACCAAGGTTGAAATGAAGGGAAAAATGTTAAGGGCAGTCAGAGAGAAAGGTCGGGTTACCCACAAAGGGAAGCCTATCAGACTAACAGCTGATCTCTCTGCAGAAACCCTGCAAGTCAGAGGAGAGTGGGGGCCAATATTCAACATTCTTAAAGAAAAGAACTTTCAACCCAGAATCTCATATCCAGCCAAACTAAGCTTCATAAGTGAAGAAGAAATAAAATCCTTTACAGACAAACAAATGCTGAGAGATTTTGTCACCACTAGGCCAGCCTTACAAGAGCTCCTGAAGGAAGCACTAAACATGGAAAGGAAGAACTGGTACCAGCCACTGCAAAAACATGCCAAATTGTAAAGACCATCAACATTATGAAGAAACTGCATGAATTAATGGGCAAAATAACCAGCTAACATCATAGTGACAGGACCAAATTCACATATAACAATATTAACCTTAAATGTAAATGGGCTAAATGCCCCAATTAAAAGATACAGACTAGCAAATTGGATAAACAGTCAAGACCTATCAGTGTGCTGTATTCAGGAGACCCATCTCATGTGCACTTTGCTCAAAATAAAGGATGGAGGAAGATCTATCAAGCAAATGAAAAGCAAAAAAAAAAAAAAAAAAAAAAAGCAAGGGTTGCAATCCTAGTCTCTGATAAAACAGACCTTAAACCAACACAGATCAAAAGAGACAAAGAAGGCTATTACATAATGGTAAAGGAATCAATTCAACAAGAAGAGCTAACTATCTTAAATATATATGCACCCAAATATGGGAGCACTCAGATTCATAAAGCAAGTCCTTAGAGACCTACAAAGCGGTCTCAAAATAATAAGAGCTATTTATGACAAACCTACAGCCGATATCATACTGAATGGGCAAAAACTGGAAGCATTCCCCTTGAAAATCGGCACAAGACAAAGATGCCCTCTCTCACCACTCCTATTCAACACAGTGTTAGAAGTTCTTGCCAGGACAATCAGGCAAGAGAAGGAAATAAAGGGTATTCCATAAGGAAAAGAGGAAGTCAAATTGTCCCTGTTTGTGGAAGACATGATTGCATATTTAGAAAACCCTATCGTCTCGGTCCAAAATCTCCTTAAGCTGATAAGCAAATTCAGCAAAGCCTCAGGATACAAAATCAATGTGCAAAAATCATGAGCATTCCTGTACACCAATAACAGACGAACAGAGAGTCAAATCATGAGTGAAATCCCATTCACAATTGCTACAAAGAGAATAAAATACCTAGGAATCCAACTTACAAGGAATGTGAAGGACCTCTTCAAGAACTACAAACCACTGCTCAACAAAATAAAAGAAGCCACAAACAAATGCAAGAACATTCCATGCTCATGGAGAGAAATAATCAGTATTGTGAAAATGGCCATAATGTCCAAGGTAATTTATAGATTCAGTGACATCCCAATGAAGCTGCCAATGACTTTCTTCACAGAATTGGAAAAAACTACTTTAAAGTTCATATGGAACCAAAAAAGAGCCCTCAAGACAATCCTAAGCAAAAAGAACAAAGCTGGAGGCATCATGCTACCTGACTTCAAACTATACTACAAGGTTACAGTAACCAAAATAGCATGGAACTGGTACCAAAACAGAGATATAGACAAATGGAACAGAACAGAGCCCTCAGAAATAATACCACACATCTACAACCATCTGACCTTTGACAAATCTGACAAAAAGAAGCAACGGGGAAAGGATTCCCTATTTAATAAATGGTGCTGGGAAAACTGGCTAGCCATATGTAGAAAGCTGAAACTGGATCCTTTCCTTACACCTTATACAAAAATTAACTCGAGATGGATTAAAGACTTAAATGTAAGACCTAAAGCCATAAAAACCCTAGAAGAAAACCTAGGCAATACCATTCAGGGCACAGGCATAGGCAAAGACTTCATGACTAAAACACCAAAAGCAATGGCAACAAAAGCCAAAATTGACAAATGGGATCTAACTAAACTAAAGAACTTCTGCACAGCAAAATAAACTCTCATCAGAGTGAACAGGCAACCTACAGAATGGGAGAAAATTTTTTGCAATCTACCCATCTGACAAAGGGCTAATATCCAGTATCTACAAAGAACTTACATACATTTACAAGGAAAAACCCCATCAAAAAGTGGGCAAAGGATATGAACAGACACTTCACAGAAGAAGACACACATGCAGCCAACAGACACATAAAAACATGCTCATCATCACTGGTCATCAGAGAAAGGCAATTCAAAACCACAATGAGAAACCATCTCATGCCAGTTAGAATGGCAATCATTAAAAAGTCAGGAAACAACAGATGCTGGAGAGGATGTGCAGAAATAGGAAGCCTTTACACTGTTGGTGGGAGTGTAAATTAGTTCAACCACTGTGGAAGACAGTGTGGCGATTCCTCAAGGATCTAGAACAAGAAATACCATTTGACTCAGTGATCCCATTACTGGGTATATACCCAAAAGAATTGTAAATCATGCTGCTATAAAGACACATGCACACGTATGTTTAATGCAGTACTATTCACAATAGCAAAGACTTGGAAACAACCCAAATGTCCATCAATGATAGACTGGATTAAGAAAATGTGGCACATATACACCACTGAATACTATGCAGGCACAAAAATGGATGAGTTCATGTCCTTTGCAGGGACATGGATGAAGCTGGAAACCATCATTCTGAGGAAACTATCACAATGACAGAAAACCAAACACCACTCATAGTTGGGAGTTGAACAATGAGAACACAAGGACACAGGGCGGGGAACATCACACCATCACACACCAGGGCCTGTTGGGGGGTGTGGGGCTGAAGGAGGGATAGTATTAGTTGAAATACCTAATGTAAATGACCAGTTGATGGGTACAGCAAATCAACATGGCACATGTATACCTATGTAACAAACCTGCACTTTGTGCACATGTACCCTAGAACTTAAAGTATAAAAAGAAAAAAAAAAGAATAAAGGCATAAGAAAAATCAAGTATGAAAAAGTAGAACAAAAGTTGGAAGATTAGTCTCATATATGCCTTATTACAAGACTTCATAATTAAAATAACATGACGCTGGCATAGGATTATATCACTGACACCATATAGAATCCAGAAACAGACTCCTGTATAATGAAATGCGTAAGAAAGACATTCCAAAACAGTAGGAAGAAAATGACTTTCTGTTCAGCAGTGTTAGAAAAAATGTATACATGGACAACGTAAATTCCACATAAATTCAAGACTCGATTGTAAAGATAATAAAATATAAAAGAGTGAAAAGAAAATAAAAACATCTTTCTGACCAAGAGGTAAGAAATCTTTAAACTAGAATCAAAACACTAAAGTCATGTATAAAAAACACTGATAAAATGGGATACATCAAAATTTAAAACCTCCGTAAGCCAAAAGTCAATATAGCATCTCTGCAAATAGAGAATATTTGCAACCTAAATAATAAAGGATTATTATCCAAAAACTCTGGTATACCAAAAGAATGTCAACCCCAATAGAAAAAGTGCAAACAATTTATATACTCAATTCACAGAAGGGAAGATACAAATAATCCAATAAAAATACAAGAAAGATGCTCCAACCCAGTAGTAAGCAGAAAAATAAAGAATTAAAACAAGATAAATCATCTTTTACGTATCAGATTGGCAAAAAAATAATAAACTATTATTTAGGAAGCATTTACTCTCATACACTGATGATACAATCACTGCAAAAGACACTTTGGTAATATCTAGTAAAATTTTGAAATACTTTAAACCTATGGCTCAGTAATAGTGCCACAGGATTCTTCAGCTGTCGTTTTTCCAGCTGGAAATCTCTGTAGCCAGCGGCGCCTTTTCGCGAGTTTTGCTTAGCCCGCTGGGCTCCTTCCACCCACTTGGCCTGGCAGGCTGCACTCCGCTCATGCTAAGCCTGGATCCCATGCACGCCAAGGGCAAACCAGGCACAAAGTGGCAAGGAGCAGGCAACTCTGGGCACCAGCACAGGCACTGGCTCCCTGTGAGGCTGCAGCTGGACCGGGCAAACACTGCAAGTGGCTTCCACTGGAGGCTCCAGGAAACATGGTGGCACTTAGAAGCTTGGAGGCACCAGGAAGTGCAGAGCCCCAAAGAGGATGTCACAGCCCTGGCTCAGGGAGCCATTAGGTCTGGGATCCCTGAAGGCGCCCAGCTCTTCTCTTCTCCTTGTTGCCTGCAATGTGGTGAGCAGGATCAGAAGGTAGCATATTTCAGCCTTGTTTGCCTTAGGGTTCCTTCAGTTTCACCATTTGGGGGGTCCGGAGTTCTCCCATATAGAGGAAGACTGAGGTACCTGGGCAAATGGAGGGTGAGCAAGGCAAGGTGCTTTACTGACAGTACAGATCTCACAAGATCAGAAGTAGGTAGCTCCTATCCACAGGCAGGTCATCCCATTGAGCCTGAGGCCCACTGAGACTGCAGCCCTCAGTGGAGAGGAGACCCAAAGTGGGTAGTTCCTATCGCAGGCAGGTTGTCCCGTCTTCCCGAGTCTGGTTGAATCCCAGGTTTTTATGGGCTCAGGAGGGAGGAAGTGTGTGCTGACTGGCCCATGGGCAGCCATGGTTAGGCCCAGAAAACACACCATAGGTTCTCACTCCAGGCCAGATTTCACCCAGAACAGACAGCCTGGTCCCCAGGCTTCAGGCCGTTCCTGGCTTTAAGGTGGGGCTTCAATGTGGACCCACCTCCTTCCGCCCAGAAGCCTCTCTGCCTCCCGCTATCTATACATCATCTACTGTACCCAGGCTGTTTGTGCCAAGGGGCACCTGCAGGCCTGCACCAAGCCACCCTCAGCACCCCTTTGGCCTCCCTCCCATGTTCGTCAGTGCCAAAAGTCCAGAGGGGGCAAAGGTGGCAGGGGGCTGGTGTGTCAGTGCCACTCTGAGTGAGGGCACACCTGGCTGGGTTGCAACAGCACCCAGGTTCAGCCATGACTTCACTCCAAAATCAGAGTGGGGAGAGGCCAGGCAGCATTAGCAGGCACTTCTGAGCTTGCAGAGGTCGGGTGGGGGGCTTCCCAGGCCCCCAAGAGTGCAGGGATGCCCAGGTCCACAGCTGTGGCTGGGTGGCTGCAGCTGTGTCCCAGAGGGTGGTGATCCCACCCTGTCAACTCAGAAGGGGATGGGGCTCCCACTTGTTCCTGGCTCCCGCAGCTCGGTGGAGCTCGCAGTCCTGGCTGTGCCTTCCCGGCTGCAGCCAAAGTCTTTGCTGTGGCTGCTCCAGATGGGCCGCCGCTGCCAACAGTAGTATGTCATTTAAGCTTCACAACTTGTAAATTAGGTATTATTTATCTCTTTAATGCAAATTAATAAACTGGGACTCTAAAAGGTTAAGTAATTTGCTCAAGATCTCAAAGGGAATCAATATATCAGCTTTAAAAATGGAGTAACAGGTGTGTGGGGGGCAAATATCAAATTGAATTAGGTAATTACATCTTAAGACCTTCTTCTAACTGAATAAATATCAAAATCATTACCTATTGTTCTATATCCAGGACTAGAATGTCCAACCAGCAGAAAAGAATTCATTAACGAAATGGTTCTCAATTTGAAGGAAATCTATTAGAATCACCCATGGAGCTTTATCTAGCTATATAAATTCACATCTCTAACCTTTCTATCCACTTCCACAAATTGACAGCTACCTATACTTCCACAAAGATTAGGAGAAAAAAAACATTAAAATGCTGCTTTACCTGGATTATCTCCACCAAACCATAACACAAAGTGAAGAAAGCATACAATCGGCTGAGAATTTTTTGTTTTTAGATAAAAACCAGTGACATAAAAGTAATACCGTATCTCTTTGCCTTTATTATATAAAAGGGGAAAAAAGACACCAGGATATGGCCTTATGCTAAAATTTTGTCCAAAGGGGAGGAAAAAAGAAAAATGAAAAAGGAGTTTCCATTTTACTAAAGGAAATGATGTTGATTCATTCGCACAACACTCTCATCCCAGTACTACAAATGTTGCTCCCACAGAACTAAACATGTGCACAACTAGTACCCTCTAAAGAAACTCTGTGGGAAGCAAGAACATGTGTTTTTAATGACTTACAAAAACTCACAAGAAACAAGTTTCATTTAACAACATTCACTGTATTTTCTGTATCACAAATAGAGGTCCCTGCAAAGAGAAATGATTTTCTTAATAATTTCTGCTTACTCAGAATCTCTAAAAGATTTCCATGTTTTCCAAACAGTTCTGCATATCTACGTTTAACATTCACGGGCTGATGAAGAGTATCTTTCATTGTTCTTGCCCTTTCCTTCTCCATTCTCCTTTTCACAAACTGTACTCTTACCAAGACAAAACCTGTACTAAGAATGTGTATTAACATAATGAAAAAATAATGGAATTAACGCATGTCAAAGTGAGTATTACCAAACAAAGTAATTCTACAGAGAGACTATATGCACTGTATCAGAAAAACCTCTCAGAAAAGACTTAGATTTTTCTCAAAATATAAACATTCATTACCAGTTTACAAGTAATTTTACATGACCAGTAAAATGAAAACCATACAGATGCCTTGTACATGGAAGGAATTCAAATATTTCTAATCTAATTTTGATTTGAAGCATATAACCAAGTGGCTAAATGCACAGGTCTCGGGTCAGATTGACCTCCACTGAACTTCCAGCTTCATCACTTAACAGTTACCCTAAAGCACTTAAAAATGTGCTCATATCCCCAAGAAATCATCTAATCCTTTAATTTAAACTGGGTTTCCCATAGCACTAACTTTGAAGATAATTTAGGTCTTTCTACTAATAGAAGACAACAAGCTAAAAATAATGGATTAAAAATATTTCCTAGAACAAAAATTTAGAGATGGGAAAAACCTTGGGGATCTTTTACTGATCAGAAGATGAACTCCACAGTTTTAAGAAATAAAGAAGCAAAGGCTTTGAGAGGTTATGACTTTTCCAAGGTCAGATAATTAATAAACAGAAAGAGCATTTTAGAATTTAGGCCTCCCCCATACTTCACTATATCATAAGAATGACTGAAACCTAAAAAAACTGTAAGAGGTCAAGGTTCAAAAAAGAGACAACAGGTTCTTGGTAATTTAATTCCATCTTAATTATAGTTTTTGAACTCAATTTGTCCTTGTTCCTCAACTGCCTCCTCCCACAACCCATCCCTACATACCTACACCTATTAATGAAATAAGAGGAATAAAGATCAAAAGAGCTATCTTTTCACTGGAATCTCTATCATTGTCCCACTGATGCCTAAATTACTTAAGAGCAAATGGTCAGCACTCTTAGAAAGCAACAAGGTCCAAGGCCACAAATACAGCTGACTAACCCAGCATTTTTCAGAGCCAGACTGGAGTGGAATGACTGGCCATATGATTTAGGCTAGTTACTAACCATGCCCCATGCCCCTTCCACCCGGTGCCTCAGTTTCTCTATCCTTTAAAAAGAGAATAACATATCTTGACTGAAGTTGTGTGAAGATTAAACATAATCCAAAAGAAGCACTTTGCATAGTTTCTTCTTAGGCATATTGCGATTGTCTGACAAATGTTAGAGCTCTTAGGTTGATGATGCTGATATGCAAGCCCCTTTCCAAGCCAGAGTACATTCTGCTGTCTTCTAACACACACAGAAAAGCACATTGAACTTTATTCTTTTTGGTTACAAAACATGAATATTTTCCCTTAAGATCACTATGCTATTCTTTTTCTCCCCCTATATGACAGTATTAAGTTGTGTTTTAGGAGGAAAGGAAATAGAACACTACATTAATTTGCTTATTTTTAAACAATAATTACAGAAGCACTAGAAGTGTTTACTTAGCAAATGAACATTTAAGCCAAATAGATTGTGTCTCAACATATTTAGTTTTGCCTTGAGAGTAAGTAGTTTTGATTTTTAAATTTCTCTAAATATAAGCTGAAATTCTACATATATAAAAGACATACCTTAATAATTTTAGGACAAGTGTGATGCCGGCCTATGAAAATGTCAGAACTGTCTTATTTTAAATAATTGCTCATATGATTTATTCATCTACAATGTATCTATATCAATATAACTGTTCTGATTTCAATTGTTTTAAATCTTTCACATATTCAAACTATAAAATCACCACACAGGTAAACAGTTACTGCAGCACAACAGACAATAGTTTTCATTTATTTAAAGACCAAACAAAAGAAATCTTCATTGCTCTGCAAGTTGAAACAGCATCTAGGCCTAAATTAGCTCCTCGTGACATTAGTTCTCCTGACATAAGGTCCTTAGGCCCAGTGGCAATACTGAAGAGGCACAAACATCTGTTTGGTGAGTATCTGAAGCTGTACATTATAGAAGGAGGTTAATTTAACCACGAGAAAAATTACACATGCCCTAGCATTTCAATCCTCTTAAAAAGCTCTAAACTTGGTTATTTGATAACCAAAGCTATTATTCGCACTGGCCAAGGTATTTTCTAGTAACAATTTAAGTGTCCTAAAAGTCTTATTAACTCTTACAGGCCATTAGGGTACCAACAAGAGCATTAGGGCCTGAAACCTAATTACAGGGCATAAAATGGTCTTCGTGCTCTGTTAATGAGCCTGCTGAAGTGACCAATTTTGTATCACGGAGTACAGGGAGTTTCATTTCAAATGTTATTTGGACATTTTTTAGACTTTTACAGTGGCTACTCCATTTTTAGAAGGTGAAACTAGAAGACTTAAAACAGTAACGTTAAAATTACAGAACTATAACCATAAAAAAGTTTTTTACTAATTGAAAAATGTTCTCTGATGCAATGGCTAGTTTAAGTTCAGTCATCATAGGTAAAAACCGTAAATATTAAAACAGGAGTATACAGTCTACCAAAGTCTGTACATATGTTAATCAGGATCAAAAAAGTTACTTCATTTTATTTCCCAAAAAAAGTTATTTTATTTGTTCACAAATTTAAACAACCCCAAAACATCTTCGAAGAACCACAACTTAAATGTGTCTATATGAATAAAAAGAAAATACACAGATATAAGGACATACTATGAACTAAAACGAGCTTCATTCTCAAAAAAGAAAAACTTTGACAAACCATGCCAAATAACAGCTTCTTTTTCTTTCGGGATTTTTTTTTTTTTTTTTTTTTTTTTTTTTTTTTTTGAGATGGAGTTTTGCTCTTGTTGCCTAGGCTAGAGTGCAATGGCGTGTTCTCGGCTCACCACAACCTTCGCCTCCTGGGTTCAAGTGATTCGCTTGCCTCAGCCTCCCAAATAGCTGGGAGCCTCCCAAATAGCATGTGTCACCACACCCAGCTAATTTTGTATTTTTAGTAGAGATGGGGTTTCTCTACGTGGGTCAGGCTGGTCTCGAACTTATGACCTCAGGTGATTCGCCTGCCTCGGCCTCTTTTTCTAAAGATAGTAGAAACTAATAGGATGGATATGAATTTTATTATTTATTTATTTATAGAAACGAAGACTCACTATGTTGCTCAGGCTGGTCTCACACTCCTGCACTCAAGTGACCCTCCTGTCTCAGCTTCCCAAAGTGCTGGGATTACAGGTGTAAGCCACCATGCTGGCCAAGGATTTACTTTTAAAATGTCTAATAACAATAAAAACGTACAGGAAATTTAAAAAATCTCTATGTACTCCTATATTACACACATCCCCAGAAAACTACACAATTAAAAAGAAAATTCCTGATAGCTGCCCTCCCCTAAGTGTTTTTAAATTTTTCTCGTTTATCTGACAAACAAGCCAAGAAGTATAGATGACAAATGTTTAAACAGTCATAAAATATAAAATCACTTATTCCTTTATAATATAAATTTCAATTTATACACAGTAATTTATATTTAAAGTTACTGCATTAGATATTTTTGGAAAATGGACACCAGCCAACAATGAAAAGGGAAAACTAAAGAGGGAATGGTAGAATTTAAGTAAGTAGAATTAACCAAGCATTGAAAAGAAACCCGCAGGTGATAGCTATGCAGGAGGTTCAGAGAACAGTCTGTCCAAAGATGATCACTTAATAAATAGTATGATAAACTAAATGAATAATATTTACATAATAATACTGTAAATGCTACTTAGTTTTTAATTTTCAGATTCAACCATGAAGCAAAATAGGAAAAACAATTATACTTCACGTAATGTAAACATTATAAATTTTGACACTATAGAATTGATAGTGGAGCTGAGAGAAGTTAGGTTGTAAGGGACAGAAAAGGATAAAAATATAGAAACTGAATGTTCTAAGTTCTACAGTGGGCAGTTAAGAGTTATTGTTCAAAGTCAATGAGGCAATAAATCCAGCTCCAAATATACAACTTAGAGTTATTAGGATAACAGTAGAAATATGGTAACACAGTTGATAAATGTTTAAGAATTTAAGTTCCTTGTCTTCCAAAGTAATAATTTGAGTCAACAGGGAAAATGCATAATTTAAGAAATTTAAGCACATCATTTACAGAATAGAAGCAATCATTCAAAAGAACAAAAAACATTTGCGATAAGATATGAGAAGATGAGATGGGAGGTAGGAAGAAAAACTTTACTTTTCATGTTATATACCGTTTTTTACACTTCTGAGTTTTTATTTCCATGTATAAAATTAATTTTATAATTTTAAAAATGCCATCTAAAATCCTGTGTTTGTGATTTTAGATGGTAAATATGAAAGACATAAATACCAAATCATTTTAAAAGTTGCTTGATTTAGGATTAAATACTGTTGACTACAAATAATTTTTCAAAAATAAAAAACATTTATACTACAATCTCTTCTTCCTTTCAATTTGTGCCTACATCAATTTTTTTCCTGGGTCTCTGTAAAGTAAGAGAAAAGAAAGAAGAAATTCAACAAAGGTATGCAGAACATATTAACAATAATGTGAAGGTAAAAGGAATGAGAAAAAAATGTGTTATTCTTAAAACTATCAAACTTGCCGGGCGCTGTGGCTCAAACCTGTAATCCCAACACTTTGGGAGGCTAAGGCGGGTAAATCCCTTGAGGCCAGGAGTCCAAGACCAGCCTGGTCAACACGGTGAAACCCCATCTCTTCTAAAATACAAAAAATTAGCCAGGTGTGGTGGCACATGCCTGTACTCCCAGCTAGTCAGGAGGCTGAGGCACAAGAATCACTCGAACCTAGGAGGCGGCGGTTGCAGTGAGCCGAGATCGTGCCACTGCACTTCAGCGTGGAAGGCAGAGAGAGACTCTGTCTCAAAAAAACCCTACCAAACTTATTTCATAAAATCTAGATGTAAGAGAAGAGTACTTTAAGTATTAACTAATATGAACAGTATACAAATATCCTTAAAATAAACAATTTTCATTTTCCCCATATACTTTACTCATTCTTTTAGGATTTCAAAAACATATTATGAATAAGAATTGTTATATTTTTCATGATGAAAATAACACATGTGTTCACTTTTAATACAATGATAAATGTACTGGTTTTCTAAAACAATAACATCTTGTTTTAACTATTCAAGTTCAATAATTTCTTCTCAACCCAAATCAGCAACTGGCTTTAGTGTTTCTCCATATCTCTTCATAAAAGCAAATGTGAAAGGAATTTAGAAAGATGTCCAAAGTGCAAAGTCATCTCCATTCTGAGTACACAACAGAAATAAAATGAATAGAGTTAAAACTTTTTATTCTAACACTTAGGAAACTCAAGGAGTCGTGCTGGGCTTATGTGATCTAGTTTCAATACCTCTAGTTACAAATATATAAATTACTAGAATCAAGGATGAATTGCTTGGTGTAATAGTATAGATGGGCTATATATTGCTCAGTACAGTACTGAGCAATTCACACTTTAGAATCAGACAGAAACGAGTTCAAGCTGTATACTATTTACATGTTTGCAAACGTGGGCAAGTCACTTACATTCTCTGAGCATCTTCTAAGTTAAGAACAATAATATCTATTATAACAGGCACCAGTGCTTGTTATATGCTGGACAATTTAAAATGTTAAATCACATCTCCAATAGTACTGAACTACTACTCTCTAAATAATATTTTCATTTTCATTCAAGTGCTCAGCTTTTTCAGCTTAAAGGGGCATCCCTTAGTACAGTTGCATGACTTTAGTGTGGCAGATCACAAATGAATTAGGTGGATGATTTGTTTCGGCTGCCTGTGGCACTAATAGATTATCAATTCTCATTTGAGGAGCAGTTAAGGTGCTAAAAAATGTTTTTAACTAAATAAAATTTATTTACTATTCTCATATATATGTATATGAAAAGTATAAAAATAGACAAAATCAGGGTAAAATAATGAGATAAGAAATATATATGGTTTATAGACTTGAGGCTCCTATTTTAATTGTAGTTTTCACATTTTACTTTTGACCCTCAGGTTACATGCACTTCACCCTACCAGACCTCCCCCTTTCTCAATTATATGCAAGAATGACAACACAGAAATCTCTCCTGCTGTTTCAAGTGCAAGAAAAGGTACATAAACTAAGATTAATACATTGTTAATGAGGTTCGGTCATCTTAGAAATGGTAATATTTCCAGTTTTAGAATTGAAGTTTACAAGGAAAAAGGATCCTGAGCAAGAATAAAACAGGAAAGAAAAATGGAGGAAAAATTGGTCAAAGAATAATAATAGTTGTCATATATTCGACACTGGTATGTGAAAGCCAGATGCTTTAAATAAATCATTTCTTATATTGCCAACAGCTTTACAAGTAGGTATAATCATCTCCATTTAGAGACGAGCAACTGAAATTCAGGAATGATCTACCCAAAGTCACTCATCCAGGAAGTAGCACAGCCAGAACTTAAACTGAAGTCTGTCTGACTCCAAACAAAATTAAATCATACCAAGCTATTTCCAGAACTTAAAATTTCTAGCACATCAAAATTTCATTAGAAGGCAGTTACTTCTTCCTTCATTTGTACAAGAAGAGACAAAAACTAGGTGCAGAAATAGCTTTTGCTGTCAATGACACTCCTTCCTTAGTTTCTTCTTGTTAGTCATATGAACAAAAGAGATTTCAAGGTACAAATGCCAGTATTGTATGCTTTTATTCCTAGTCAAAGGATGCTTTCAAAACAATTCCCAATAGCAGGTGGGCCATCAAAACCATGGAAGGAAAGAAGAAAGGAGGGAAGGAAGGAGTGAAAGGGAGAGGAGGAGAGTGAAAGAGAGGTGACAGGAGAGGGAAGAAAAAGGGAATAGAGGGAAACCAGTAGAATGTACTTTCTTCATTTAAAATATAATGTGTCTATCTACCTCTTTTCTTCTCTCGTTTTTAGAAAGTACATTTAACTCCCCTATGTGAACTTCTTTTAAGTTCTAAGAATTCCAATGACACACTAATTTACTTTCACTTTCTGGAAAGTAACAGTCTTACCATGAAACTTTGAGGCTTCAGGATCATTCACATTGATAGCAATTAATTTCCAATCTGTTTCACCTTCATCAATAAGAGCCAAAATTCCGAGAATCTTCACATGAATAACTTCTCCACAAGAAAGAATCTTTAAAGAGAACAGAAATTCACTATAGGCTTTGGAGAGTTTACTCACATATCACAAAATCCATATAAAAGATGAAAAGAACTACAGACTGAAATGTAATAAAGCCTCAATAATTAAAAATAACATGAAAATAGCCAAAGTCTGCCTTGCAATGAATGTCCCTTTAGAGTTAACTTTCTCAAAATTTCCACTTTCACCAATGATTGAATTACTTTACTGATAAACAAACAACTTGCCCTCCCATTGCAAATAGCTAAAAAACTGGACAGAATATATGAAATCACTCATTTCAGACATTAAACAACAGGCAGTACAGGACTGTGACCCCAGAGAGAAGTAAACAAATGAGAAAAGACATCTGATTGCCCTGGCTTTCTGCTCAATACACGTTCCAAACCACGGTAGAGAGAAAGGAACCCTGTAAGAGGACAGGGATCTCACTGAGGTTAAAGAACAGAGTTTAAAAAAAAATGGAGAGGATGAAGCAGCTGGAATTTGTAGGGCATGGTACTAGAGATAAGAAATAACTACAGCAATATACATTGGGGTTCCCTTGAGACACGGATTAAACACTAACCTGTGCATGCATGGGATGAGACTCTATAAGTCAAGAGAAGAATAACTGCCAGAGATCTATAAAATGAGTTCCAACCACCCAGGAAAACCTCATTCAACACAAGGGGCATTCATTAGTGAACCTATAACAGGCATGCCTTAATGGTAGGACTAAACTGGCTCTCAAATAAAGGTTACTCTAGACCTGTGCTAACAAAGTTTTAAAAGTGCCTGGATACAACCAAACTGACTCACAATTAACTACCTGTAAAACCAAATATTCTTTAAAGGAAGACAACAACATCCAGGCACTCAACATAACACAACATCCAAAATTCTGTCAATACACAAGAAAATGTAAGCTCTAAATGGGGAAAAAGATTAAAAATCATTCAACAGAAACATTTCCAGAAATGTTAGATGATTTAACAGATAGGAACCTCAAAACAACTACTGTAAATATGCTCAAAGATTTAAAGAAAAGCATGACAATATGGAAGGGAGAAATAGAAAACATAAAAAGAACCAAATGGAACTTTAAAAGCTAAGACATACATGATCTGAAATGAAAAATTCTCTCAATAAGCTTAACAACAAAATAGATATTGCCAAAGAGAAAATTAGTGAACCTGAAGACACTGTAACAGAAACTTTCCAAAGTGCAGCAGAGAAACAAAAAGGATAAGAAAAAATTAACAATCCCAGTGTCCTCTCGGACAGCATCCAGCACTCTATCTCATGTATAAATGGAATTCCAGAATGGGAAAGAGGAAGCAGAAAAATACTTGAATAAATAACAACCAAAAATTTTCCAAATTTGATGAAAAGTATAAACCCACAGATTGAGAAAGCACGCATGCACACACACACACACACACACACACAAGTGCACGCCCATCAGAATAAACAAAAAAAAATCCAAAGTGAAGCACATCATAATCAAAGTGCTGAAAACCAGTGACAATGACAGAGAATAAATCTTAAAAGGAGATAGAGGGGAAAAAAGATTACATAAGGGTATGTTGATCAGAATGACAGCCAATTTCTCTTTAGAGGCAATGTAAGCCAGAAGACAAAAAAATGAAATTTTTAAAATTCTTAAAAACACTACCAACCTAGAATGCTGGGAATCAGAAAGACTTTGCAAAGGGGAAAGGGGGACCCTTCTGGGACGATGGAAATGCTTCATATTTTAATTGAAGGAGGAGGTTATGTGTGTGTATACATAGGTCAAAACTCACTATATACTTAAAATGAGTACACTCTATTGTAATATATGTTATATATATACACATAATGACTTAAAGTTTATTTTAATGGTTAAAAACAAAATAGAAAGTTGCTTCCAAGATGTCTGAATAAGAACAGCTCTGGTCTACAGTTCCCAGCAAGATCAACGCAGAAGACAGGTGATTTCTGCATTTCCAACCGAGGTACCTGGTTCATCTCACTGGGACTGGTTGGACAGTGGGTGCAGCCCACGGAGGGTAAGCCGAAGAAGAGCAGGATGTCGCCCTACCTGGGAAGCACCAGGGGTCGGGGGATTTCCCTTTCCCAGCCAAGGGAAGCCGTGAGTGACTGTACCTGGAGGAATGGTGCACTCCTGCCCAAATACTGTGCTTTTCCCACAGTCTTCACAATCAACAGACCAGGAGATCCCCTCCCATGCCTGGCTTGGTGGGTCCCACGCACATGGAGCCTTGCTTGCTGCTAGCGCAGCAGTCTGAGATAGACCTGGGACGCCGGAGCTTGGTGTGGGGAGAGGTGTCCACCATTACTGAGGCTTGAATAGGCGGTTCTATGCTCACAGTGTAAACAAAGCCACAGGGAAGCTCGAACTGGGCGGAGCCCACCGCAGCTCAGCAAGGCCTACTCCCTCTCTAGATGCCATCTCTGGGGGCAGAGCATATCTGAACAAAAGGGAGCAGCCAGCTTCTCCAGACTTAAACGTCCCTGCCTGACAGCTCTGAAGAGAGCAGTAGTTCTCCCAGCATGACGTTCAAGCTCTGATAACAGACAGACTGCCTCCTCAAGTGGGTCCCTGACCCCTGTGTAGCCTGACTGCAAGATACCTCCCAGTAGAGGCTGACAGACACCTCATATAGGCAGGTGCCCCTCTGGGACAAAGCTTCAGGCAGCAATATTTGCTGTTCTGCAGCCTCTACTGGGGAAACCCAGGCAAACAGGGTCTGGAGTGGACATCCAGCAAACTCCAGCAGACCTCCAGCTGAGGGGCCTGTTAGAAGGAAAACTAACAAACAGAAAGGAAATAGCACCAACATCAGCAAAAAAGTCATTCATGCCAAAACCCCATCCGCAGGTCACCAACATCAAAGACCAAAGGTAGATAAAACCACAAAGATGGGGAGAAACCAGAGCAGAAAGGCTGAAAATTCCAAAAACTAGAACGCCTCTTCTCCTCCAAAGGATCACAGCTCCTCGCCAGCAATGGAACAAAGCTGGATGGAGAATGAGTTTGACAAGTTGACAGAAGTAGGCTTCAGAAGGTCAATAATAACAAACTTCTCCGAGCTAAAGAAGCATATTCTAACCCTTCGCAAGGAAGCTAAATCCTTGAAAAAAAGTTAGACAAATGGCTAACTAGAATAACCAGTGTAGAGAAGAGCTTAAATGACCTGATGGAGCTGAAAACCACAGTACAAGAATTTTGTGAAGCATACCTAAGCGTCAATAGCCAATTCGATCAAGCAGAATAAAGGATATCAGTGATTGAAGATCAAATAATGAAATAAAGAGAGAAGACAAGATTAGAGGAAAAAAGAGTGAAAAGAAACGAACAAAGCCTCCAAGAAATATGAGACTACATGAAAAGACCACTACGTTTGATTGGTGTACCTGAAAGTGACGAGGAGAATGGTACCAAATTAGAAAACACTCTTCAGGATATTATCCAGGAAAACTTCCCCAACCTAGCAAGGGAGGCCAACATTCAAATTCAGGAAATACAGAGAACACCACAAAGATAATCCTCAAGAAGAGCAACCCCAACATATATAATTGTCAGATTCACCAAGGTTAAAATGAAGGAAAAAATGTTAAGAGCAGCCAGAGAGAAAGGTCAGGTTACACACAAAGGGAAGCCCATCAGACTAACAGCGGATCTCTCGGCAGAAACCCTACAAGCCAGAAGAAAGTGGGGGCCAATATTCAACATTCTTAAAAGAATTTTCAACCCATAATTTCATATCCAGCCAAACTAAGTCTCATAAGTGAAGGAGAAATAAAATCCTTTACAGACAAGCAAATGCTGAGAGATTTTGTCACCACTAGGCCAGCCTTACAAGAGCTCCTGAAGGAAGCACTACACATGGATATAAACAACCAGTACCAGCCACTCCAAAAACATGCCAAATTGTAAAGACCACTGATGCCAGGAAGAAACTGCATCAATTAATGGGCAAAATAACCAGCTAGCATCATAAAGACAGGATCAAATTCACACATAACAATATTAACCTTAAATGTAAATGGGCTAAATGCCCCAATGAAAAGACAGAGTGGCAAACTGGATAGAGTCAAGACCCATCAGTGTGCTGTATTCAGGAGACCCATTTCATGTGCAAAGATACACATAGGCTTAAAATAAAGGGATGGAGGAAGATCTACCAAGCAAATGGAAAGCAAAAAGAAGCAGGAGTTGCAATCCTGGTCTCTGATAAAACAGACTTTAACCAGAACTCATGTTCTAACTCACAAGTGGGAGTTGAACAATGAGAACACATGATACATGGAGGGGAACATCATACACCGAGGCCTGTTGGGGCTTGGGGGCTAGAGGAGGGATAGCATTAGGCGAAATACCTGATGTAGGTCACGGGTTGATGGGTGCAGCAAACCACCACGGCACACATATACCTATGTAACAAAACTGCATGTTCTGCACATGTAACCCAGAACTTCAAGTATAATAAAAAATAAAAAATAAATAAACGGAAAAACCTCAATTGAAATGGAAGAAACCACGAACAGGCAATTCACAGAAGAAATGAAAACAGCCTTTAAGGGTATAAAAAGATGCTCAAGCTCATTCATGATATAACTACCTTGTGGTTTAAATTAATATCCTTGCTTAGTGTTTGCAGAATTCTCACACAATAGGTAAGTTGCCTGTCATTTTGATCTTCTCCTCCATATTTTGCTTTCTCTGTTCTGGAGGAAATTTCTCTGGCTGCCAGACCTAAGTCTACAAAGGGGATCATTTTTCTTATTCTATCCAGAGGAATCAGCAGTTGAAGCAAAACTTTTAATTTCATTCCACTGAACAAGCCTGGAAATTATGGACATAAGACAGCCTAGGCAAGTGTGGCTGGAAGTGCATTATTTTATTACCAAGAAAATTTAAAGATAAATGAGAATCAAAGATGACCAAGAGGCAGAATACAAGGAATGAGTAGATGACAGTAACTAACTAAGCTGGCACATCTTCCATTGGCAATACTACTCCAGTCACTGGCAGCTATCATCAATGAACCTGAGATTTTCAATATGTGTATAACTTATTCCCTTATGCCTACCTGCAAAGTTTCATATAATGGTCAATATTCCAAAATTTAAAAGTTAAGAAAAATGTCATTTTAAGGTCTAAGAGCATTTTTTTAATTAACAAATCAAAATCTCATCACATTATGTAAGTAAAAACAATCTATATATTTAAAAAATTAGGCACCAAGAAAGTGGACCTGTTTACAGTTTCAACCTATTGCAATCTGTGCTGAAACTGAAGTTATTTACATGTCTTGAAATTTAAGATATCCACTAGGCCTAGAAGCTCACACTAAATAGAAAATAAAACCATTACATAATATAAACTTGCTTCCTCCTGCTTGAGGGGAAAAGAGACCTGAGAATCCTTTTAAATTGCTTCATAGTACCTTTTTTACAAACCACATTTATCAGTTACTAGTGAAAAGTAAAACATAATGGAGTAAAGCCTTAAGAAAATAATAAATGATATTGACAAAACAGGTTTCGCAAAATACTTCAAAAATATTTTAAGAGAAATCCAGAAATAGTGTGACTTAAGCAGATGTTCCATGTGCTTAAGAAAGTTATTTCAGTGAGGCTCCCTCAAGCTGCCAATGTCAAGTTTATATGCGTGCATTCTTTCTATACATCCTTTTATTTTTAAAGGTTTGGTTGGCTATAGATTTTCACTGTAAACCTGGAATTTGAACACATGCTTCAGAACAAATTTCTTCATAATTCAAAATGCAGTTTCACATTTAGAAAACAAGGTATGTAGAAAAAAAGTCACTTCTCTGTCCTGAAATTATTTATTTTGAGGGAAAAAAACCTAGAATTTTAAGTCATAAAGTCAAATAAATCCTGTCAGAATATTTGGAAGTTGATTCTAAAATATTAACATAAATCTGTATGGAATTGTAATTAGCTAACACAACTAACGTGACTGTATATACTAACTGAAATCTGAATTCCAGGGGAATATACACAATTATATTAGACTCTTACATGTTTAGCCTCTATTAAGTACTCAGCTCTATATTAGGCACTGTGTATTAAAAGAAAGAATGAATTGTTCTCAAGGATTTACAGTCTTAATTTGGGTGACTTAGATACCTCAGGGCAGAAAAGAATATAAGACTGAACACATAGTGAGTTTAAACATGTAATATCAACACTATATGCCTCATTTCTCATAGCTGTGCCTTCTTCATTTCTAATGCCACTGCCCTGATCTAGGAACAGAGAGTCAAGGTAGGTTCTCCAATATGATAAAAGGACAAGATAGAGGCTAACAAATCAGAAGACTATAACACTATAGACATGAGGTAATTTGGATCTAGATTAGAGACGTGACAGTGGATAGTCTAGATAAGGGTAGTGAAATATTTAAAAGGAAAAACAAATAGTACACAAGGAGAAAAGAAAATGATTTACCAAACACATACTGTGTGACGGGCACTAGAGGATATCTTCTATGGGTACCATTTTATTCTTCACTTACAAAAACTAGTGTAGAGTGTAGATATTATCCCCATCTTGGAAATAAAGATACTGGGATTCACAGCAGTTAAATAATTTTTGCCTGAGACCACAGAACTAGTGAATGGAAGACCTGGGATTCACACCCCAAACTGAGCCAAAACTGCTTCTCTTGTCAAACTGTACTAAGAAAGCGGATCAGTCCTTGCCTGAGGACAGAAGGTTGGGAATGTCAAAGGAAGAGATTACAAAGAAGTGTAAGAAAACATTTGGGGGTGATAAATATGTTCATTTTCTTATTTTTGATAATAATTTTGCATGTAATTATATCAAAACTCATCGATTTGTGTACACTTTAAATAGGTACAGTTTATTATATGTCCATTATAACTCAATAAAGCTAGAAAAAAATCTACTTCACATTTATGGCTAAAACTATTTTTTTTTAAATGCATTACTTTCTTGGATAAAATAATTATTCACATTTGTTTAAGATGAAATCAGACATAAGCTTGTTTTAATTTTAAAAAATCACAATACCATTTCACTACCACTAGGATGATTGCTATAAACCAAAAAGGGAAAATAATGAGTACTGGTAAGGATCTGGAGAAACTGGAATCCTTGAATATTGTTCGTGGGAGTTAACATGCTGGGGAAAACAATTTGGTGGTTCCTCAAAGAGTTAAATTCAGAATTACCATATGACCCAGCAATTCCACTCCTAGGTGAATAAAATGGATAAGAGTATTCAAACAAAAACTCGTACATGAATGTTCATAGTGGCGCTATTCATAATAGCCAAATGGTAGAAACAAGCCAAATGCCCATCAACTAATGAATGGAAAAGTAAAAGGTAATATATCCATCAGTGGACTATTATTCACCCATAAAAGGGAATGAAGTGCCAATACATGCTACAACATGATGAATCTCAAAAGCACACTAAGTGAAAGGGGCAGATACAAAAGGTTACATATTATATGAGACCATTTACATGAAATATCCAGAATAGGTAAACCTATAGCATAGAGACAGTAAATCAGTGGTTGCCAGGGGCCAGTTAGAGAATGAAATGGGGAGTGACTGCTAATGGGGATGGGGTTTCCTTTTGAGGTCATGAAATGTTTGGGACTAGACAGATACAGGTGATGGTTATACAACACTGTGAATGTATTAACTGCCACTAATTTTAATGTATACTTTAAAATGGTTAATTTTATGTGAATTGAACCTCAATTTAAAAATTAATCACAAATTATTTTTGATGATAATGAAGGTTGTTATATACATGTCAAAATGAACCATAATAAAACAGCTCCTATCCCTTAAGTCCTCTCTCGAAACTGTTATCATTAAGTGAATGGTTCACTTCTTTCCAATAGCTACCTTCAAGTTTATTCTATAATGAACAAAATGCTTAATTTTTTGTGTTTAACTACAAAATTGATCAGATAATTTCTTAAAAATGTCAATCAAAAAATACAAACATTTATCAAATTAAAGCAAAAGAACATAAACTTTAATGCAGCTGATTTAAATCAAGACTTGAATTTAATCAAACGTATCTTAATAAAGCAAATCTCAAAAATTAGAATTTTGTCATTTTAAATAATAAAAGTTGAAATCATATGGCTATAACCTGCAAATTGTAAAGAATATAAATAGGATGGATATAAATATGTGGATCAATTCTCACAAATATTAGCAGTAGAGGCAGAAGAGGATAGGGCAAGCTTGTCCAACCCACATGCCCTATGGGCAGCATGTAGACCAGGATGGCTTTCAATGTGGCCCAACACAGATTCATAAACTTTCATAAAATATTGTGAGATTTTATTTATTTATTTTTTAGCTCATCAGTTATTGTTAGTGTTAGTATATTTTATGTGTGGCCCAAGACAATTATTTTTCCAATGTGGCCCAGGGAAGCCAAAAGATTGGACACCCCTGGTATAGAGACTAGGAACACAGGCTCCAGGACAAGATACCTGGATTTCAATCCCAATTCTGCCAACTTACTAGCAATGTAAGTTTGGGGAAATTACTTAACTTCTTTGGAATATAATTTTATATTAAATTTGAAAATAAAAATACCTGTTTCACAAGGTAGCAGTTTTAAGAATAAAATGAGATAATCCATATAGAGTACCTCAAACAATGGTTTACAGACTAGTACTTTACTATAAGCATCAGTATTAAGGTTTGGGTTCCTAAAGGAAATCATTCATTTTTCCCCTTACCATTCTCAGTAAACAAAAATGCTAGGAGAAATTTTTTTTTGAAAAGTATGTGCCTCATGAAGTATATGTATCTTAAAGGATCAAAGACAAGGAAGTAGATTTTCTGAGGGATACTTTATATGTTATTTCCTACAGTGATCTAATTCTATAAAAGGGCATGTAACCATTGTTTATAGCATTCTTAAAAAAACACCAAACCTCTGATTTCTTAACCTGCTTTTCTATTTCTTAATAGAAAAAGAAGTTTCATCTTTCTTAGTCTGCAAATTACAGGTAAACAACTAAGCTGCTTCCACTACAAAATTAGACTCCTACTTGAAAAACTACAGAAAGATGTCTCTGGAGATGGAAAATGGGAGATGTGCAGACTTATATGGGCTCCTCTGAACTGATACTGGCACCAACTCACAGAAGCCACTGTGTGATTAGCTCAGCTGCTCTTTTTGCATGCCTCCAGGGGTTAATAGCTAAAGCTACATCTGTGGAGGAAATATAATGACAACACTATCCACGGGAAAAGACATTATAAACAAAGAATTTCCCTCTACAGTTGAGGTACAGGCTGGATCATATTTAGAGAGGGGGGTTTAGCTGTGGTAGTATGCCATTCTATTTATTTATTATTATTTTTTTGAGACTCAGTCTTACCATGTGGCCCAGGCTGGTCCTGAACTCTTGGGTTCAGGAGATCCTCTTAGCTTGCCTCCCAAAGTGCTGGGATTACTAGCATAAGCCACTGAGCCCAGATTGCTCCATTCTAACAGGGGCATTAACAGAGATGATCTAGTGAAAAGTAACCAGAGTGGAAAATAATCTAGAAACTGTCAGATAAACAACTAGAATAAAAAGCCTGGAGAACAGAAGGCTTCGGGAGGGTATGGTATATTGGACCAAAAGACATGTAAGATCCTTTATAAAACAAAAATGTTCAAATTTGAAGTTATCACATAATTGCCAGTTTAAAGTCGGCTATACTGGTTAACACACTAGATACACTGGATGAGAGGGTCTCAGCCAAAGCCAATGTTGCCCTCTAGGGGATATCTAAAGCCATGGAGAATGCCATGAACTCGGGAGGCGGAGCTTGCAGTGAGCCGAGATCATGCCACTGCACTCCAGCCTGGGCGACAGAGTGAGACTTCTGTCTCAAAAAAAAAAAAAAAAAAAAAAAAAAAAAAAGCACATTCTAAATTATTTTATCTATTTTTATTCACAAAATTTACTTTAAAATTTCAAACAATATAAGAACAGGTAAGACATGTATGGGTTATAAAGCAAGCAAGGAAGCATGCCCAGCAGATTTACCAAGTTGCCTCAGAATGAGACACACCCTTTGACTTCACATGCAACAGAAAGGCACAGTTTTATTTCAAACAAAGCACTGTTTTGCTGTAACACTGTTAAAAACTAGAAAGGAAAACTCAATCAAACCAAAAAAGATGCTTAGGAATAAATGGTAGAATTCTTACAAAACCACCACACTTCAATTCAATCCAAATCAATTCAACAAATCTATGCTCAAAGTATAACATTTAGTTTTCTTAGACACTGAATAAGCAATACAAAAATCCCTCAAGGGACTTACAACATTAAAGTTTTCTATATCTGTGGTTCTAAGTCTGTTACCAACTTCCAGGACTCTGCTTCTTTCCCTCTGCCTATTAACAATGTGGTGTTAAAAGAGACTTCCTACCACTATGTTTCTTACAGCTGATTCAACCACTCATCTCATAGCCAGGCATGAAAGAAAGGAGCATACCACTAACAAAGAACCATTCTTTAGATGGTAATCATATATTTATTTCATATTCAGTAAATATTATTTCAGGTCTTATTAACTAAAGGAATAAACTGCTCTGGCTATAAGATGCAAGGATGATACGCATATTCATGAAGTGTTCCATATTCTTCACCCAGATACAAGAAATTCAGAGAACACTTGAGAGATACTATGCAAGATGAATATCACCAAGGCACACAGTCATCAAGGTCTATCCTAAATATACATGCATGCAACATCAGAGCACCCAGATTCATAAAACAACTACCACTAAACCTAAGAAAACTGAGCAATACAATAGTGGGAGGCTTCAACGCTCCACTGGTGCTCTTGTGTCCTTTAAAAGCACATTAAAAAGGTAACACAATTCATCATGATCAATTCATCATGATCAAGTAGGGTTTATTCCATATGAATTCAATAGATATAGAAAAAGCATGTGATAAAATCCAACATTCTGTCATGATAAAAACCTTCAACAAACTAGGCACTGAAGGAACATACCTCAAAATAATAAGAGCAATGACAAACCTATATCACATTACTCAGCAACAAATTATACCACATACCTGTAGTACTGGTATAAAAATAAACATGGTACTGGTACAAAAATAAACACATAGATCAATGGAACAAAACAGAGAACAAATACATGAAGTCACATACCTATAACCAACTGATCTTCAACAAATAACAAAAAAAAAAAAAAATGGGGAAAGGAGACTCTATTCAATAAATGGTACTGGGAAAACTGGCTAGCCATAGGCTGAAGAATGAAACTGGACCCCTACCTCTCACCACATACAAAAATTAACTCAAGATGGATTAAAAACTTAAATGTTAAGATCTGAAACTATAAAAATTCCCAAAGAAAATCTAGGAAAAACTCTCTGGATATCGCCTAGGCAAAGAATTTATGATGAAGACCCCAAAAGCAAATGCAATGAAAACAAAAACAGACAAATGGGACTTAAACTAAAAAGCTTCTGCATAGCAAAAGAAATAATCAACAAAGTAAACAGCCTACAGAATGGGAGAAAATATCTGCAAATTATGCCTCCAACAAAGGACTAAGACAACTCAAACAACTCAACAAGAAAAAAAAAAAAAATTAAAAAGTGGGCAAAGGCCATGAACCGACATTTAAACCACATTGAGATTTTTTACATGCTGGTTTCTGAGCTCTACACGATTAAAGATAAGATGTTATTCTAGGAGTGAGAAAAAACGGGGAAGAGTTGAATGTCTGCAGAGAACAAGAAATAGTAACAATAAATGTAGTAGAAAATAGAGAAAGAACTAACCAAAGACATATAGAAGGATTGATGGGTAGCATCAATTTCTGAAATTGTGGATTTTGTTTTTACTCAGTAGGATGTGGCAACCTGGAAGCAGGCACACAGAGACAGAAAAAGTATCAGATGACTTTCATGAGAATTGAAGTTTCCATCTAAACAATAGGCAAGGAAGGTGAAGACAGGACTTGGCAAATTTTTCCATACAGGGTCAGATGGTAGATATAAAATAATAAAATAATAATAAAAGGCTTTGTAGACCATACAATCTCTGCTACAACACCTCAACTCTGCTGTTGTAGTATAAAAGCAGTCACAGACAGTATGTACATGAACAGGCATACCTGTGTTACTTATATAAACAGGTGTTAGGCTGGCTTTGACTTGTTACAGGGCTATAATTTACCAACCCCTGGTTTAAGACAAGAAAGTGAAGATAAAAAGAGGGACTGATAACACAGAAATCAACAGGCTTGAACTCTGAAGAGCTGAAGAACTAGAGGCTAAAACGAAATTTTATGGCATGAATAAACCAAAACTCATGTTAGAATTAATACAGTCTATAAAACAAACCTTTGAGCCTATTTCACAAACATCAATAGGATCATTATCTCCAAAGCAGTTCGTGCTCTTATCTTTTTCACCGGGATCTTCCCAAGTCTAAAATTAAAAAAAAAAAAAAAAAAAAAAAAAAAAGCAGAAATGTAACTTAATACTATAATGTACTTTAATCTTTCCACATAATCACAAAGTTTTATAGATAACAATAATCCGAAGAAAACATTATCAGAAATTACATAGGCACAAGGCCAACAGGCCAGTATGTCCCTAAGGATCATAATAATTAAAACAGATGTATAGTATTTCCTCCCTCTGTCTCTCAATTGTCAGTATAATTGCATCTGCGAGTGGGTGGTATATCCAGACATACTCATCTTCCAAGTTCAGTCAGGGAATAAATTCACATTCACTTTTAGAGTTTCAGTGGATGTTCCCACTGTCTGTGCCCTTGTTTCTGTGTTTCCACTGACTGCCTCAACTGTGGCTTCCGTCATTCACTGCTTCCTTTGACGTGGTAACAGCACAGGGATCTAAATTATTAAAAGGAACCCAGTTTTTCCTTTATAAACGAAAGGACAAAACACTACTAAAGAAAATTAAAACCTATTTTGTCTCATTCATTCCATTAAAAAATCCTCTACCTGTCAAATCTCAAGGACCTTGATAAAAACATGAAAAGACATCAATTCTTTACTTTACTGGCAAGATTAGTTACAAAATAAATACATGGGAATTTTTATAAATGAAGACCATAATAGAAATTTGCTAGTAAGATTAAAGATCCCTTCGGCACTACCTCTCCCAAAAAGCCTCAGAATTGCCTGATTCTAAATGGAACTGTAGAAGTTCCCTAAAATTATTTGCTTTAAATTCAAATTAAAAGGGATACAGAGACTGTCATCCCAAGATTCAGATTATCATTATTATCTAAGATTTCAGGTTATCTAAGTTTATTTCCTTTAATTTTATACAAATAATTACAAATAAACTTATTTACAGCTAAGCATTAGAGAAATTCCAATATTTTCCTTCTAGTACTAATAATAGTTTATTCAGAAATAACCTGGCCTAACTTTATCTTTAAAAAAAATTAATAAATGAAGTCCAACAACATTTCACTGCCCCCAACACTAATACTACCAAGAAAATGTAAGAATAACCACAATTGTTAATCTTACATACTGGCCATAGGTGACAAACACTTTCTAGCTAATATATACACACACAACATATACATATATACATACATACTGCATGAATAATGTACCATAACGAATTCCACTTTATAGACAAGTAAATTGAAACACAGTTTAAACTTGCACAAACTCATGGTTTCTAAATGGTAAAGACTGTATTAGAACTCATGCTACTAATCATTATTTTTTATGTGCAAATTATAACAACAATTGAATGGCATTTATTTCAAATATAACCCCATCTACTTCACAGTTCTCTTCTTTTAAATACTTTCTCTTACTCTGAGAATCTCCTAGGTAACTTTCCTATAGAGGTTCTGTTCTTCCCTAGTCTTCCCTTTACTGCTTCTTTTTTTCTATTAACAGGCATTCACTCATACAGTAAAATATTTATTGAGTACCTATTTCGGGCCAGTAACAGAGATGTATAGGGAACAGTCAATGACATGGAGAGTGTCATGTTAACAAATGGTATGGCATTTGTGACAAACACTATAAAGGTAATCTTAATGTGCTGGGGAAACCAAGATGGGACACCCAGGTATAATCAGAATCAAACAACCTACTGCAGAATCAGAAAATATCTGAGAGGTTCCTCCTTGCTAATGCAGAAATCCTACCTCATAATTTTCCTTATCCCTACTCCCACTTCCAAGAGAACAAATGTGACAAGCTAGAAGTCCCGTTGGCTTAAAGGAAAACATCTAGATTCTACCACAAACTATCTTGACTAAACCATCTACATCCGTTTCTTCAGCTACTAAGAATGGCTTAAATAAGAGGACCTTTTTTTTGTTTTCTTTTTCTTTTCTTTTTTTTTTTTTCCCCAGGCAGAGTCACACTCTTCTCTCCCAGGCTAAAATGCAGTGGCACGATCTCCGCTCACTGCAACCTCCGCCTGCCAGGTTCAAGGGATTCTCCTGCCTCAGCCTCCCAAGTAGCTGGGACTACAGGCGCCCACCACCACGCCTGGCTAATTTTTTTTGTATTTTTAGTAGAGACAGGGTTTCACCATGTTAGCCAGGGTAGTCTCAATCTCCTGACCTCATGATCCACATGCCTCGGATTCCCAAAGTGCTGGGATTACAGGTGTGAGCCACTGCGCCCGGCCAATAAGAGGATCTTTAGACACATCCTAGCCCTAAAATGCTAAGATTGTTAGTGCTCATTCACAATCTGCATGAATGCTACCAGTGAATAGGAAGCCCACATACTTATGACCTACTTAGGACAATTTTGGTGGGCATTAAATTTTTTTTTAAAGTCCTTCCTCACACAGAGACAAACACTGTCTTGACATTAACTTGGTTGTGGTGGATATTTCCGTTGGTTGGTTGGTCCTCAGAACGCCAATTTCAACATTACCTAGCAATATGGTTACATACGTTGAGGAATTAAGTACCCAAGTAGAAAATTATTAAACTCTACAATATTGTTGTGTTTAGGGCCAATTCTTCATGATTTTACTTACCAGCAAAAATACCAGACTGGTTCTCTTTATTTCCAACCTTTAATACTCTGCATCTACAGACCTCACTTTTTACTACAAAAAGAGATATACACTAAATCACCTCTAATTTAACTTGAAAATACAGTATAATTTCAACAGGAAAGGAAATCCTGACAAATTTAAGCTTTGGGTATGCCCTCTTGTGGAGTCTTATGTGTACAACTATTAACAGACAGACAACTAGAAAAGAACAAACGCTGAAGAAGAAATATCAAGAAGCAGAAGTTCAAAATCTTAATATTGGTTTCACAAAAATGACAAAAGATTAGCTTCCAGACTTTAGAAATAATTTTGACAACTAAATAAGAAAAAGGGAAACCCAACTAAAATGGGCTGAAGATATGAACAGATAATTAAAAGAAGGGGAAACATGAATGACTTATAAATTTATGAAAAGATACCTAGTCTGATCAGAGAAATGCTAAAATCACAGTAAGATACTATTTCAAAAACCTAAAAATCTTATAATCTAAAATATTAGTAAAGATGTACGTTATCTGGAACCCTATATACTACTGGCAGGAGTATAAATTGTCACAACTTCTTTTTTGTTTGTTTGTTTTGAGACGGAGTCTCGCTCTGTTGCCCAGGCTGGAGTGCAGTGGCACAATCTCGGCTCACTACAAGCTCTGCCTCCCGGGTTCACGCCATTCTCCTGCCTCAGCCTCCCAAGTAGCTGGGACTACAGGCGCCCACCACCACGCCCAGATAATTTTTTGTATTTTTAGTAGAGACGGGGTTTCACCGTGTTAGCCAGGATGGTCTCGATCTCCTGACCTCGTGATCCGACTGCCTCAGCCTCCCAAAGTGCTGGGATTATAGGCGTGAGCCACCGCGCCCGGACCCCTTTTTTTTTTTTTTTTGAGATGGAGTCTCACCTTGTCACCCAGGCTGGTGTGCAGTGGCTCGATCTCGGCTCACTGCAAGCTCCAACTCCAGGGTTCAGGCCATTCTCCTGCCTCAGCCTCCCGAGTAGCTGGGACCACAGGCGCCTGCCACCAGGCCCGGCTAATTTTTTGTATTTTTAGTAGAGAAGGGGTTTCACCGAGTTAGCCAGGATGGTCTCTATCTCCTGACCTCCTGATCTGCCCACCTCAGCCTCCCAAAGTGCTGGGATTACAGGTGTGAGCCACCATGCCCGGCCTGTCACAATTTCTTTTATAAACAATCTGGAAATATTTAGTAAAGTAAAATAGTTACACAACTCATAATTTGACTAACAGGTATATAACTATATATACTATCTATCCAGACAAACTTTAGCATGGACTCAAGAAAGACAAAACAGAAAGCTACACACAACCTATCAACAGGAAAACAGTATTATAGAAAAGATGTTTATAAAGCTATAAAAATGAATACATCAGAACACACATATTATTGTTATACCCTAAAACAAATCTTCTCATTTTCATGCAGGTGTTTGTGATTATTACCTTACGATCTATAAGTATTGGTGAATACATTTGTAGTCACCACGCCCTGGTCCTTAGGTCTCTTAAAAAATCCCTGAATCATACAAAGCCATATATAAAGGTGGTTCTTAAGAATATCTTCCTGATTAACCAGCATTCCTATCACAAGTCAAAGGAAGAAAGACCTCTGACTTTCCCACTACCTTCGCCTTTTTATTTTTTAAGAGAGGGTTTCACTCTGCCACCTAGGCTGAAGAGCAGTGGTCTGACCATAGCTCACTGCAACCTTAAACTCCTGGCCTCAACTGATCCTCCCATCTTGGCCTCCCAAAGAACTGAAATTACAGGGATAAGCCATTATCTATGCTTTCCCAGCTTCAATTTGGAGCAAAAGCCTCTACCAGTGTTTTTACTACTAGCAGCTAACATCAGTAGCAGAAGTGTCATCATCATTGAGTTAATATTATTAAGAACTCACTACGGGGCCAAACACCTCTGATCAACTCATTCAATACTCACAATACCCTTGTGGGGTAGGTAATATGATCATCCACATAAACAAACAGGCCTAGAGAGATTTAGTCATTTGTCTCAGGTTATAAAGCTAGTAAGTGGTACTACATATTTGATTGGGGAGGTCAATGAACCAAATCTATAATTAAGCACAAAGTAAACATATCAATACTAGATTAAGACTGAAGAAATTTTGAATTTAAACTGAATCTAGTCTTTTAATATTTGCCAGACAGGTATTCTAAATATTCACTCAATGAGATGTAACACTGAAATAACCCATTATATGTGGGCAACAGGAATAAAATGGTAGGAAGACAAAGATGAATTTTTGCCCAGGCAAGCTCCAATTTTGAGGAAGGCATTATTAGGAGTGTGGGAGATGCTATTCAGGTTAACAGTCTAGACAGCTCAAGGTCTGAATAATGATGGCATACTGATGAATCACAAGCTAAGTGGATAGACTACTACTTAACAGTATTCTGCTGCTTAAATGTTCTTCCAACCACACAGTTGGCTTCGTAACTGCTCTGAACAAGTTTCTTGCTGCTACAAGACAAATCACAGAACAGCAAAAGTACCCACACAAGCCTATGAAACAAATGTGACACACATACACGATGCATTAATTTATTCATTTCATAGTTATTGATCACCTACTCCATGGCAGGCACAAAACAGACAGAATCCCTGCCCTCGTGAAGTCGGCATTCTAGCTGGGAGAAATTAACAATAAACATAATAAATAAATTATATAACAGGTTACAAATTGGTAGTTGTTATGGAAAAGGGAAAAAAGAAGTATGAGACGGGGAATGGGAGTAGGGTTAAAAGTTTTAAAGGATGGTTGGCAGATACCATAAAGAAGATGACTTAAGGGCAATTTAAGGAAGCCATGTGCATACCTGGAAAGGAGTGTTCCAGGGAGAGGACACAGTGAAGGTCAGGGCCTGAGACAGGAGTGTGCGTCAAGCACCAGAGTGCCAGTGTGGAAGTGAAGCAGAAGGCAGAAGGAGAGTTGAAGATGAGATTTAAAAGGTAAATGGGACCGGGGCTGGCTTTCATTTTAACAGGGTCATGTCTGAACATCGACAATCAAGAAAAAAAAAAAAAAAATTAGGTAGAGCTACCCCTTCCCATAAGCAACTGGCATGATTTCAGCATTCTTAAAAACATCATTCAATTTAGTTTCTTTGATAAATAACTAACTTATATGCAATTTATGGTGTATTCTTTCCCTGAAGACTTCACACACACATACACACACACACACACACACACACACACACACACACTCTCTCTCTCTCTCTCTCTCTCTCTGTCTCTCTCTCTCTCTCTCTCTCTCTCTAAGATCAGTCAGGTTTAAAAAAATAGTACAGATCTCCGGTTGAAAACAGCAGAGAGAATGCAGGTCTATTTCCTTTCTTTCACTTCCATTCTAGACACATTGACTTCCTTTTTGATACTCACACATGCTAGGCCTATTTCCACCTCAGGACCTTTATACTTGCTGTTTCTTGTTGGACTGTTCTTCCTCTACATGTCCACACTACTTGTTCCCTCACTTCCTTTAGGTCTTTCTTCAAATAACACCTTCTCACTGAGATTTTCTCCCTGTCTAAATTGCAACAATCCTAACATTCCCTAGCCCCATTCCCTGCTTAAATTTTGACACACTTACCACCACCTGAGATTTTACTTGGGGTTTATTTTGTTTACTGTCTGTTTATCTGACTAAAATAAAAGCTCCAGAAAAATATATGTCACTTTTTATCACTGTTTTACCTGCAGTACTTATAAGAACACCTTGCAAATACACAGGCCTTTAATAAATATGTACGGAATGAATGAACAGTTTGGTGAAGGCCTGGTGTGGACACAATGAGGTAAGTTAAAAACACTGAAGAAGACTTTGTAGTGGATAGAAGTGAGAAAGGAGGAATGCTGCAAAATGAGGATAGAGAAGTAAGCAGAAGCCAGATCACGCAGGGTTGAGTAGCAATGTTAAGAATTTTGTATTTTATCTTTTAAGCGACAGGAGACCATTAAAGCATTCTTGTACAAGAAAAGCATCTGCAAATTTGTGTTTTAAAAAATATCAATTTGGATGTTGGATGGAGTATGAAACTTAGGTAGGCAATGGTGAATGCAGGGTGAATACTGAATTAAGGGACTACCACAGTCTAATTCTGTTTTATTAATTTCTATTAATAAATTAAGAACTACCATACCTGCCAGATTAATACCACTGCATAACATCTTGAAATTCAAACACATCCCGAGGAGTACAGAAGTTTGGCAAGACTTTAAACAGAAAACTAGAGAAGTTTCTTTTGCATTTACCTACATTCCTCCCCTTCTCTCCTTCCTGTCAACAGGTTTGTTTTCTTATTTTTTTCATAATTTTAAATTAGTAGATGAATTAGTAGTGCCTATTATACCACATCATAACCAGCAGTTTAGTTGTTGATTGCCCCAATCAGACTACAAATAACTTTAGGGAAAGAATCATACGATAATAAAAGTACCAGTCTTAATTATAATAATTGATTACTACATGTTACACACTATTCGAATGCAGTAACTCATTTAATCTCAACACAAAGATAAGAAGTATTTTATGTTCTCCATTTTACAGATGAAGAAAATGAGGAAAAGTATCTTTCCCAAGGTCACATCACTAGAAAGTGACAACCTCACTCCCAAACCGACATTTTCCAGTCACTTATTATAAGGCCTTGATGTTACATCTATATCTCATCCGTCTTTTATATTCCCAACACCTAATATCCTGCCTGGCACATAAATGCTTAATAAATGTTTAAAGAAATAAATACATGCACTATAGTTTATTCTCTAGCTCCTCTACTTACTTCTCTGTTTCTGTCGGTCTCTAATTCACTGGCTTATTCAGCATTCCCCTCATCCACACATTTCCTACAGGCTGCATCCCCTAAGCTTCAGAGAACTTTCGCAACCTTTTGCTGTTGGGTCAAATGGCATATCTATTGAGGTACCTGGAGAGTTAGGAAACCTGCTTTCATGGTTTCCACAGGCATTCTCATTCTTAGCACATCACTTTAGAAGTGCCCATTTTAACCAAGAATGTATCCATGTGAGTGGTCTAACTGAATCAGAGACAGCCTGACTCTTTAGAAAACAATTTTTTTTAAATTTTCCTGTGAATGTTTATTCTACACAGGCAGTTGCTTATTCATGTTGGATAAAACAAGACCTCTCTTCTCTGATATTTCCCCAATACCATCTTGAAATTTCATGCAAAATAATAAAATAAATAAAAATATAAAAATTAAATTTCCAGACAGATGGTCTACGGTTTTTATAAACATAAAGGCAGATGGTTCTCTGTGTCCCCAAAACCTAGAATTTTGATTCTGCATATTCTGAGTTTTACTCACTAAATAATCTGGAAGAGTTACCTCTTTCCGGGAATGAGGAAACATGAGAGAAAACCAAAAGAGGTAAAGAAAGGAAGAAAAGCAAATTGTTGTTATTCTCCAATAGGAATGCTACCTTACCATTATTTAGCTCGTTTTCTCTGCTTTCTACTTAAAAATTATTAACTCATAACAGTAAATAATATAAGTTGTGCAATTCAATTTACAACAAGTTCCAGGAAAAAAGGTAATAATTTAACACATTCATCTGTTAAAGTTTAAAATATAAAATTCATGCTATCATATACAAATGCATATAAAAGCCTAACTTGTCATGTTCAAAGGAATGACTGTAGATAAAGCCTCGCTTAAAAGTTTTTCACTGACACTTAATAGCCACGACCAGAAAAAAAAAGTATTCAAAATGTTAAATGTGAACATTCCATATGCCTGACTCCAAGAACTTGAGTATAGACATATATGTGGTTTCAAACAAAAATTTATTGATATACTAAAACTCCATCCACATTAATAAATTCCAAATTTACAAACCTCTCCAAATGACGTGTCCTCAGAACCAATTTAAATTCAAGTAGTTCACAGGATTTATAAGGCAATTTTTTCAGACGACAGGAACGTTTTACCATTGTAACAAAAATGTTACCTGAGGGAGGGTACCATAATTCCATATATAACCCTTGTAAGGGAAGATATTCGCCACATAGCGTAGCTTTCCATCCTTTACATATTGTTTAATGGGATTCAGTGGTTCTTCGGTGGCAATCTAAGCAAATCACAGAAGGAAAAAAAGGAGACGGGATAAGAAATAATTAATTCTACATCCAAATAGTACTTTTAAAAATCTGCTATTTTCAGACTAAACATTCATATTCCAACTTAATGATCAAAGGTGCTTTAAAAGAAATTAAGCCAGCTCTTACTACTAATTTATAGCACTCTATGAGAAACTGTTTGGAAAGGAAACACCAGATTATATATTTAGTCACTCTATTATTTATGTACTCCATTATTTCTAACACAAATAATAAAATGATTGAGATGGCAAGAAGATAAAGATTAATCAACTTGCCTTTTGTTACTAATCTCAGGCTTTATTACCATCAATATTATGATAATAAAGCTAACTCAAAGATTCCTACCATATATTCAATAGTGAAATGCTGAAAGCCTTTCCTCTAAGATTGGGAAAAAGAAAAGGATGCCCACTTTTGCCACTTTTATTTAACATACTATTGGACATCCTAGCCAGAGCAATTAGGCAAGAGAAAACAAAAAAAGGCATCCAAAGTAGGAAAGAAAGAAGTGAAACTGTCACTGTTTGCTGATGATATGATCTTATATATAGACAACTCTAGAGACTCCATCAAAAAAATTGGAAATAATATATAATCAACCTAAGTGTCCATCAACAGATGAATGGATAAAGAAAATGTGGTACATATACATAATAAAATAGCACTTGGCCTTAAAAAAAGCAGAAAATTCTGTCATTTGTGACAACATGGATGAAACCGGAGAACATTATGGCAAGTGAAATAAGCCAGGCGCAGAAAGACAATATCTCATGTTCTCACCTATATGTGGAATCTAAAAAATTGAACTCATAAAAACAGAGAGTAGAATTATGGTTACAGAGGCTAAGGGTAGGGGGAATAGGGAAATGATAATCAAAGGATAAAAAATCTCAGGAAGAATAAGACTTTTTGTTATTGCGACAACAATACAACTTGATAAGTATAGTTAATAACGTACTAAGAGTAAATTTCAAATGTTCTCACCACAAAAAATGGTAAGTATTTAATGTGACAGATATATTATTTAGCTTGATTTAGTTATTCCATACTGTATTCATAAGTCATAATGTCACTTTGTACCCTATAAACATATACAATTATCAATTGTCAATATAAAGTTAAAACATCACCAAAAAGGAGACTCTCACCAACTGATTTGATTTCAAAGTTAGTTTTCTTCTTCTTCTTTTTTTTTTTTTTTTTTTTTTTTTGAGACAGAGTTTCATTCTGTCACCCAGGCTGGAGTCCAGTGGTGCGATCTCAGCTCACTGCAACCTCTGCCTCCCAGGTTCAAGCTAATCTGGTGACTCAGTCTCCTGAGTAGCTAGGATTACAGACATGCATCACCATGCAAAAAGTTGTGCCCAGCTAATTTTTGTATATTTAGTGGAGACGGGGTTTTGTCATGTTGGCCAGGCTAGTCTCGAGCTCCTGGCCTCAAGTGATCTGCCCACCTCGGCTTCCCAAAGGGCTGGGATTACAGGTGTGAGCCACTGCACTCAGCCTCAAAGTTAGTTTTCTATCAAGTATATTCATATTGCTATTTTTAAAAAGTATGCTATATAGGAAACAAAAAAATAAGCCATGTTGAATGAAGAAACACTCCTTAAGTTAGGTAGATTCTCACAGATCCTCGGATCCTACACCTAACTGAGGTAGAGTAGCAAGAATGATGAAAGATTATACACGAAACAACACCAAAAAAAAATCTAATATCTTTACTTTTTCCTATTAAAGTGTTAACAAAAAATACTGCCAGGACCTGATGATAGTACTGACAATTCTCTTCCAAATATAAATTCTGAAAAATATACACCTACATAATAATGCCTAATTAAAATACTTAAAATAATATTTGCTATCACACCCAAAGTTATAGAAGGTTTATATAACTAAACCAAGTAACATAAATTAACTTTCATTTAGAACTATAAGGAAGCTTACCTAACTGAAGAAAGCACAAGAAAATTCTGAAAAGCAAAAGGGAAGTTCTTATAGGTTCATTTCCCAGAAAAATTAAAAAAAAAAAAAAACAACAAAAAAAGCTAACCAGAAAAACAGCAGATGCTCTGTGATAGTCAAAAATTGAGTAAACCAGGAAATGATTTATTTCCTGGTAGAATAAAATCTAAAGGAGAATTGAGTCCTAAGAAATTAAAATTGCCATCGGCCCCAAAGAAAAGTTTCAGTTGCATCTGTGAACCAAATATATCTCAGAATCTACTTAAATAACCTTTAAAAGTATTTGCCATTTTCATAGGAGAAAAAAAGAAAATTAATATGTATATAACAAACTGAGAGGCAAAATTGAAAAAAAAGAAAAAAACTCTCTAAAAAACCATAAAGTATATACTTAGCTTTATTTTTCTCAACTATCCCAAATTGAAAATATTATGCCAAACAACTTACAACAAAGTTTTATATCATTATAATCATTTTGGTTGTATATTAATAAAGTATATTGGTACCTCCATTTTAGCATTTGTCCACCGAGGTATTTCTACAATCATATTAAACAGATTCTGCAGTTAAAAACAAAACAAAGAGAGAACATTAAAAATTTGACCTTTTATTTTTTCCCTTACCTCCTTTACAAGAATGCTTTAGATGCTTCTCCCCCACAAAAAAAAAAAAAAATGTTTACAGTCTCCATCAGACATCTACCTATGCCTTAAATTTTTTCTAGAAATTAGAGTTGTCTAAAACAAAGCCAAATTTAGGCCACCATGTCACTTGAGCACTAATACACAGTGTCAGAGGTTACTGAGAATATCTTTGATGTATAGTGACAAAACTAGAATGGAGTCAAGAAATGTGTTTCAATTTTTATTTTCCAACTAAAATAGAAGTGAGAGAACCAGTCCCTCATGTAAGGATTCAGTCTCATTTTTCCAATCTGTAAAGTAAGTGTGATAATCTCTGTCCCACTCACCACACAAGGTTGTTATGAAGACCAATGGCAATATACAGAAAATTATGACACAAAATATATTTTAAAATGATAAAACAATAATTAAATCCAAGTTACAATCACAACGTAAAATTAAGGACATAAGTACAGCTATTACAGAGATCACAAAGAGCTACACTAAATATTCTAGACTTAGTTTGCATATCTAGTGAGTTCAGACTACCTAACGTTACGAACTGACTATGGCTTCACTTTTTTTTTTCTTTTTAATTCCTGAACTTTGTAGAATGCTTACACCAAAGGAGACCCTAGGTCAATGACAAGTAAAAATAATTCCCTACAGTTTGCCTTACAAAGAGAAAGTCTTAAGGTTAAAGACGATTTGCACACATTTTGACATTAGTAACTAACAATTTATCAGGGAAACAATGATGGTTTAAAACACTGTACTCCAAGGGTAGCCAAGAAGGACCAGGGTCAGTCTGCAAACTGATTGTTACTGGCTCATTTACAAACATTGGTAGCAATTAAAAAGAGCAGTTTTTATACCTGTTGAATCTAATAATAAAAAATTGGAACCTGAATTACACTTTCCTTTTTTTTTTCCCTCCCAAGATGGAGTCTTGCTCTGTCACCCAGGCTGGAGTGCAGCAGCACGATCTCAGCTCACTGCAACCTCCACCTCCCAGGTTCAAGCAATTCTCCGGCCTCAGCCTCTAAGTAGCTGGGATTATAGGCGCCCGCGCGATTATAGGCGCCCGCCAGCACACCCAGTTAATTTTTGTATTCTTAGTAGAGACAAGGTTTCACCATGTTGGCCAGGCTGGTCTCGAACTCTTGATCTCATGATCTGCCCGCCTCAGCCTCCCAAAGTGCTGGGATTACAGGCGTGAGCCACCGCGCCAGGCCCACACTTTTCTAATGATTCATGTTGATTGTATTTTTTTAAAGTATCAGTTTACAACCAATTAGAAATAAACCAGCCAAAAAACTAGTCCTTCATCCCAAATCATTTGAGAAGCAGTGATTTAACATACTTATTTTTGATCAATACCATCTCACCAGCTTCAATCAATTTAAAAAAAAAAAAGTTTCCCAGAGCCCCATCTCTCATCTATCTAAATTAAATTGCTCTGGGTGGAGCCAGGGCACTGCTTATTTTTATAGGCTTTCCAAGCAATTTTAATATGCAGCCAAAGCTGGACTAAAGCATTGCTGAACAGTATCACGGAGGTTTTCTAGAGTAACATGGAATGTTGTTATTTCAAAGAATGCTATTTACACAATTAAATGTAGATATATATTGGGCCATAAAAGTAATGATGATTTATATTGTTTTTCTACATAAGACTAAAAGTTACAAATGCCAAAGCTGTAAGCCCATAATGAGATAAACAACAAAGCTGAGAATAAATTCTCAATAACTGTTCCTTAGAAGTATGTCTCATACCTATCTTAGCAACCTTACACATAGTTCTGCTGTTATGTTTCATTTTCTATGCTCTTTCATGAGATACCCCTGCACCTGTTTAAATAGTCTGAAGTAGCTGTTAAAAAGAAAAACCGAAGTAAATGGCAGATGTTCACATAATTTATTCATCCCTGAAAGCCTGGCTATAGGAAAACAAATGCTTCCAGATGAATACTCAGAGGTGACCAAGAAGACCAAGCTGGTGACAATCGTTTTACACAATGACACCTACCAAAACTACTCAGATACTTGAATTAGGCCAAATGAACAATAAATGAGGTTTGAATTTTAAGCCTGCAAACCACACTCTCCCTCTTCATTTGCTCCTAATCACTAAGAGCTTATTTCCAACCTGCCTTTCTTCTCTCCAGCTAAAATGCATTTGTCCTGTAATTAATTTTTTAAAGCCAATGCTAGCCTAGTTTTCCTAAGATTAACGTTAATTATAAACCAACAATGGTCTGCCAAATGTTACATGAAAATAAAAAAGACAAAAGGAGCACAAGTCAAATCAGCAAGTTGCGTATGTGGCAAGGACCGTGAACTACTCCTTCAGTCCTTTTCTTTCTCTCCATTTTTTCCTTGTATTTTGTTGCAAAAGTCAAAATACAAAAACTAATAAGACATATGAAAAAGCAGTCAGTACATTTTATATACATGGGGAAAAGACAGGAAGAAATCACTCTTCTTTCCTCTCTAATCCTGAAAATTTCAAATAAACTCAAATCAGACAGTCTCTATCATAAAAACTGTGTTCTAAGAATTAAATTTTAATTTGAATGTCTGGGCTCAGAATATGTTTTTCCCACTAATGTATTTCATTAACCTGAAATAATCGTTTCAGGTTAATACACTAAGTCCCTGGGGATCTAGAAACCCTTGTTCACTCAACATCTAGGGCAGTGGTTCTCAAACTTCATGTCTAGGATGCACCTAGAACACTTGTTAAATACCTAGATGAACCAGGCCCTATCAAGCAGAGAATATGACTTAGTATATAGGAGATGGGGCATGGAATCTGAATTTTTAACAAGCACTCTAAGTGGTTCCAGTGTAGATGGTTCAAGAACCACACCAGTTTAGAAAAATAGAAGATAGATAGCAGGCAAAGGTTGTAGGAATTTAAAGGCTCCCACAGGTATGTTTGGAAGTAGATTCAAATGCTGCAGCTGTAAATTTCAGTTGGGGTAGAGCATAAACGGAAATGAAGCTGGAGAGGTAAAAGAAGACAGGAAGGCAGCAGGAAAAGCTGCCTGGCATCAGAATTAGAGGGATAAAAGGACACTTGTAGCAGAAGATGGAATGACAGGTATCAATCAAATGTTCTGGTCCTAAGTCAAGAACTATTAAAGGTTTGACGGCCACATATATTTACCTAGATATATTTAGAATGTACATATTTAGAATATATTTATTTTAGCATATAGTTGGTATAAGTGTTTTTCTTCTCCTCTACTCCCAAAACATTATTGTTCCTGGGTCCTAAAACAGCCCTTCAAACCATCTTCTCTCTTATAATTTAAAGTGAAATATTTCATTTATAATGAAGTACATTTACATTAGACCATCTTCCATGATCATTAACTCACTACTAAAATCTGGGTTCCTGTGCTAATTCTCTCAGGTTTTCCCATTGTAAAATGAAGTGGAAACGAAATACCCAGGACAGTCTTATTCATAAGACAGAAAGTAGAATAGCGGTTCCCAGGGCCTTGGGGGAGGAAAGAGGAAATGAGGAGTTGTTGAATGTGTAGAGTTTCAGCTTGGGATGATGAAAAAGTTCTGGAGATGGATAGTGATGAGGATTCCACACAGTGTGAAAGAACTTAATGCGACTAAATTGTACTTTTAAAAAGTTAAAATGGTAAACCTTTTGTTATGAATATTTCACCACAATAAAAAAAAATTAAATGGCAATAGCGGCCCTAGCTGCCTTAAAGAAAAACACCAGAATGCACATGAAAGTCTTTGCAGGGGTAAAAACCTTAGAATCATTTTACAAATGCAAACTATCATCAAGGTATTTAACAAACAATATAAAAGTGATTCACAAAAATAAAAACCTTTGGATATACCTCATATTCATCATTTCGTGCTTTCTTCGTAGGAATGCCATTTTCCTATAAAAGAAAAGACAGTGTTTATGACTATAATATTTCATGAAAGTATACAGTGGCACTGCATAGCAATAAAAATATGACTATTGTATAGACATTCTACACAAAGACTGTCCAGAAATCTGAGTCAACAGAGAACCTACCAAATGCCCACTTCGTTTTCCCCTGAGCATTTGCATCCCCAGAATAGAGCATCGAAATGTTTCATAAAATAAATGATCAGAAAAGCTAAATCTCTTTCAAGTATATTTTCCCAGTTTTTATAAAATAAGCAAAGGCTCTATTCAGTCTTTAAGAAAAGAGTGGTAGTTTCCAGTGATTACGCTTAAAACAGTCATTTCATTATTGAAATGAAGCTCCAGGGAGCATGACTAACAAGCCCTGAAAGTACTCAGCTGCACCTCCTGCCTGCGAATTCTACCAAGGTGTGATTACTACGCCTCCACCAAGCACTTTTTTTCTTTTCCCATTAAACCAAGCACTTTTAAATGAAAACTGACTTCGTGGTGGGTTGGGAAGAAAAATTATGCCATTCACAAATGCTCAACCAGTATGTGTAACGTTTATATATCAAAATGACTACTAATGAAGAAAACAAAACAAACAGAATATCATTATTACAAATCAGCTCTGAAGCATTATTTTTGTGTGTGTGTGTGTGTGTGTGTGTGTGTGTATGTGTGTGTGTGTGTGTCTTTTTTGAGACGGAGTCTCGCTCTGTCGCCCAGGCTGGAGCACAGTGACCGCGATCTTGGCTCACTGCAAGCTCCGCCTCCTGGGTTCACGCCATTCTCCTGCCTCAGCCTCCGGAGTAGCTGGGACTACAGGCACCCGCCACCATGCCCAGCTAATTTTTTTGTATTTTTAGTAGAGACAGGGTTTCACCGTGTTAGCCAGGATGGCCTGATCTCCTGACCTCGTGATCCGCCCGCCTCGGCCTCCCAAAGTGCTGGGATTACAGGCATGAGCCACCGCACCCAGCCATTATTTTTATTCTTAATACATCACGTCCAAAAGTACAAAGCAAGAGTTTTAATCATTACTGGCTGAGATCTAGGAAAACTTATTTATACAACCACCGTGTGTACCCATTTCCATATCTCCAGAATTCACTGGCATATCCTGTTGTATTTGCCAGCTCTATCATCAATTTTGTCTAATTCCAAATTTCGTATTTCCCAAAACCTATCCTCCTTAGACAAAATGTTATTCTCACTGACATGTTTCTAGCTTACTCTCTTTTCCACCTCCACCTCTATCTACTACACGATTCTCAAAAATACGGCTTTATTATTATTGTTGTTATGATGAGGTATACAGATTTTGCTGTAGCATACCCCTGACAACACTACCCACCAGTCATATTTTATCTTTCATTTCCCTGTTGTATTTTTATAGCACTTAACATTATCTGACTGACTTGTTTTATGGTTGTCTCCTCCAACTGAGTGGAAACTACATCTATCTTATTCACTACTACTCCCACAGTGCCTAGAACAGTGCCTGGCTCATAATAAGCCTTCAATAACTATTGATTGATTGAATGAATAAATTAATGAATAAGTGAATGCATGTACTTTTGGTCAAAAGCAAAGAGAAGTGTTGGGAGACATGAGATATTTAGGTTTGAAAGTTCAGTGGCCAAAACAAAACACAGGAACACATATACACACACACTCACACACTCGCACGGACACACACAGTAACACAGAGTTCCTTTTGCCTCTAGTTTCCTTCTATTGTCCTGGAGTTGCACACTTAAAATTAATGAGCTGGAGGCATTACACAAGAGAAGTGAGGAGTACAAACTCTGGAGTTAGAGCACCTAAATCCAATCCCACCTCCAAAACACACGAGATTTGTGATGATGGGCAAGGTACCTAGCCTCATTAACAAAATAAGGGTAATAAATGTAGAGCCAGAAGGATTGTGATAATGCATGTCAAGCAGGGAACACAGTGCCTGGCTAAGCACCACAAGCACTTGATAAATTATCGATATTATTCTACTGCCAGTTCCTTATTCTGAAGAGCTGGGAAGCAGCACGAATCCTACTTCACATCCCATAACCTCACTACGATGCATAATATTCAGCCTCTGAGGTAACACCAAGGTCAGATAACCCTTGCATCTGAAGCAGCCTCCTCACTTCTTCACTGGCTTCTACCCCTACATTGATCTCCCCACATCCGAGAAAACCCAACCCCATTCACCGGTTCCATATAATTTCAACCTGGAATGTGGTCCTGGTTATTTCCTTAATAGTTGTACCCCCTTAAAAAATTTGGTAATTCACTACTTGGATTTTAAGGAAATAACTTACAACTTAATGATGATCATGAATAATACCAAATATGCCATCTTACCAACTAATCAGGAGAGATCTCAAAATACCCCAACGATTTTGAGGTCCCAAATCAATTATTTTGATTTGATAGCATCAGTTCTCCTGGCATCTTTCACACCCTGACAACTGTCAAGTGATTTTCAGTTCTAAGAGAATAGCTATTCAAGCACCATCATTTTTACTCCTGCTTTATTTCTCTAGCACCTGTTTCATAGAGTGGTTAAAGAGCATGAGCTTTGTGGTCAGAAATGCTAATTCCAAAACTAGCTCTGGCACTTACCAGATCTAGACAAGTCAATAAAAATGCCTTGAGCCTCAATGTCCTTGGAAAGAACAATAGCAACTCATAACAATTAAATAACATTATGTTCACACAGTGGCTAGCAAATAAAAAATAATCCACAAACGTTAGCTGATTATTATAAATAAACCTCTTGTTAACTTCCTAAATTACTACCCTTAAATCTTTATTTCCTACTGAATTCTAAGTTTTATGGACCAGTAATACCCCATTCTCCCAATTCCTCATGGAAGAATCCTATTCTCATACAAATTTTAATTCATATCGGAGGCTTATGATCCTGTTATAGTAACTCCTGTTTGTCCTCCTGACTTCCAACACTTTTTCCTTTCAAGGTGCTTCCAAAGAGCATCTTATGGTGATACTGGCAGCACACATTTTCATTCCCAAAACAAGTCAAAACAATACCTCTTTAGAGTTCACCTTCAGAGGAATATCATGAAAGGGGGAAATGTAGTGACCAGTTACATCCTCTGCAAAGAAACAAACAAAACAAAACAGAATTAAAGCAACAGACACATTGTTCTGTACAGCAATAATAAATATCCTTATCTACTTTTAAACTTACCCATTTTTTCCAAAGCTAACTTTAACTCCCAACTTAAATTCAACTTTTAAAACTTGCCACAATCTAAGAACCGAAAAGAAATATATACCAGCTAAACCACATTTGGGTTGCTGAAATAATTTACTTATCCCTGTGGCTTAAAACACCCAAAGCAGAAAATATCTACAATAGACTAAAACCTAAAATATAAAAAACAAACAAACAAAACCATCACTTTTGAAAAACAGACTCATAACTAAGTGAATTCTATTAAAACTGATGTCAGTTTCCCCTTGGGGACACCCAACAATAGTATTCCCAATTTCTACCTACTATCCATAGGACAAAAAAAAAGTCCAAAGTTCCTATTCAATTAAAAGAAAAGAAACATTGTTTCCATTCAATGTGGTGAGGATGCTAGTACTAAAGTAAGCTTAGAACAAAAACAAACTTCAATAACAGAAACTATCTTATCTTAAAAGTTGTATACTAAAATGTATATTTTAAATACTTTCAAAAGTATGTATTATTTAATTAAACACAATGCCTTTTAAATAAATACACTGCACTTTTACTGGAATATATCTGTTTCCAAAAGCTAGGTTTAATAGAGCCCTATAAAATTTTCACTTTGTAATTTCCTAAATCAGGTTGTTTTACTTCTGGCCTGCTACCTGTTTGGCACAATTTTCAAATTTAAATTTCAAGAATATTTAACAAAATAAAACAAAGACTGGCTACATCCCAATAGCAATGAGCACGCCAGCAACCACATCTTGGTTTCTTTCTTTTCTTTTCTTTTTTTTTTTTTTTTTTTTTTTGAGACAGGGTCTGGAGTGCAGTGGCATGATCATGGCTCACTGCAGCCTCAATCTCCTGGCCTCAAGCCAGCCTCCCACCTCAAGCCTCCAGAGTAGCTGGGATTAGTGGCATGCACCACCACACCCAGCTAAGTTTAAAGTTTTTTGTACAGACAGGGTCTTGCTCTGTTGCCCAGGCTTGTCTCCAATTCCTGAGTTCAAGCAATCCACCCACGTTGGGCCTCCCAAAGTATAGGGATTACAGGTGTGAGCCACTGCACCTGACCCAGATTTTGGTTTTGAAATGCCATTCTCCAGTAAAAGGAACTAGGCCTCCTTGGAGAAAGGCTTGATTCTAATGCTGGAGCAAAGAATACCCAAGATGAGCCTGGAGCATCTTGTAGGGTCAGAAGGCAACCAAGTGCTCAAAAATCAAAAGATTGGAGGTATGGTAAAGGGAAACGTGAACCAATCTGAAACAGGCCAAAGCAGGAACAATTTGAGCAACAAAATATACAGCAAATATGCATGAATCCACACTAATACAAACAAATGATAAAATAAATAAATGAGAGAGAAGAAACAAATCCAAGATTGAGAAACTGTAACAGATTGTTAGATAGTAAGGAAATATGATGACTAAATGCAGTCTGGTATGCTGAACTAGATCCTGGAACAGAAAAACGACATTAGTGGAAAAACGAGTGAAATCCAAATAAAATCTGGAGTTTAGTTAAGGCTATGTGCCAATGTTAGTTTCTTAGTTTTGAAAAATGTACAATGGCAATGGTAAATGATGTTAAGATAATATTAGGGAAAAACTGGGCTGCGGGGTATGGTAGAATCCTGTACTAACTTTGCAGCTTAACCCAATCTAAAATTATTCCAAAATGAAGCTTATTAAACAACAACAACAACAAATAAGCCTTGGCTTCTCCCTAATAAAAACAGAGGCATGGCCGGACACGGTGGCTCACGCTAATCCCAGCACTTTGGGAGGCTGAGGCGGGCAGATCACCTGAGGTCAGGAGTTTGAGACCAGCCTGGTCAACATGGCGAAACCCCATCTGTACTAAAAATACAAAAATTAGCTGGGTGCGGTGGTGCATGCCTGTAATCTCAGCGACTCGGGAAGCTGAGGCAGAAGAATTGCTTGAACCCAGGAGGTGGAGGTTGTAGTGAGCCGAGATCACGCCACTGCACTCCGGTCTGGCGACAGAGCAAGACTCCACCTCAAAAAAAAAAAAAAAAAAAAATAGAGGCATATAACTTAACAATGAAGTTGTTAATTTCCACCAATATTTTATTTTCCCCTACCATGCTCTGTGCTTTACCTTAGCACTTATCACTAGAATTAAGTTCTGGAGTTTTTGTAGTTCATTTTTGTTTGTTCTGTTATGCTTTCTACTGGATCTCTAGCATCTGGAAAAGTACCTAGCACTTAATAGGCATCCAATATACACTTGCTGAGCAAATATCTGTTAGATAAATGTCTCTATTACTATTTTTTTTTCCCTTTAAACTGTTAACAAAATTTTTATTTCCCCACCTTAGCAACAAGGTAATTCCTGAAGGATGTGTGCACAGGTAGGGATAAAAATGAGAAAGAGCACACAAATGGCAAGTACATAAAACTTCGGCTATGGTCTATAAAGTTCTTTGCATCAATTAAAGGGACGCACTTAAAAAAAACCTCTTCTTTCATATATTAAATCAGATTTCAAATTCTCTGCCTGCTTTTCAAAGTTATCTATGTTATCTATAACAAAAAAAAGTTATAACAAAAGAACACAAAAAACAAAATTACCAATTTTTTGCATGATTATTTACTTTTCTAAACATAATAGATACTAAAGTGGGCCACATTTACATGTTTTCGATTAAAATAAAATATGGTGATGGGAACTGAAAATGGTGCGCTCGCTTTGGCAAACAGTCTGGCTCTTTCTTGTAAAGTTAAACATACAATTAGTATGTGACCCAGAAATCCCACCAAGTATTTAACTAAGAAATAAAAACATGTTCACCCAACAATCTCTAAACGTTTACAGCAGCTTTATTCGTAATCACCAAAAACGGTAAACAATGCAAATGTACAACTGGTAAATGGACAAAAATTATGTTACACTCATATAGTCATCTTTTAATCAATGATTAATTACTCCACAATAAAAAGGAATGCACTATTGATACACATAATAAAATGGATGCATTTAAATACATTATATCAGGTGAAAGAAGCTCAACTCAAACAGTTCCATTTACATGACATTCTGGAAAGGCAAAACTATAGGATAAAGTGCAGATCGTCGGTTGGTTGCCAGGGGCTGATGGTAAGAGAGTAGGGTTGACTCTAAAGGGGGCCACAAAAAATTTTGCAGGGAGGGGTAGACGTGTTCTGTACTTTGATTGTGATGCTGTTTACACAAATCTATGTTCTGTCAAAACTCAGAAGTGTCTACAAAAAAAGTAAATTTTGCTGTATGGAATTTTAAAAATAAGTAAATATGGAGCTGAAAGACAACTAGGAGGAGGTTAAGAAGACATACACAGTAAGTCTTCTGAATCTGCAGATTCAAACAATTGCAGATTGAAAATATTCTGCAAATTTTTAAAAAATAAAAATACAACAATAAACAATACAAATAAAACAATACAATATAACAACTATTTACACAGCATTACAAGGCATCAGATATTGTAAGTAATCCAAAGAGGATTAAAAGTAGACAAGAGGGCTCCTTTCTCTTGGTTTCTTTCCCCCCTCCCCGACCCATAAGAAAAAAAAAATAGGAGGAGTGCATAGGTCACATGTAAATACTATGCCCTTTTATATCAGGGACTGGAACATCTGCAAATTTTGGTATCCATGGGGGTTCTAGAACCAATCCTCTGCAAATACAGAGGGACAACTGTAATGTATAAATGGAAGCTCTTATTCCAAGAACAATCATCAATCTGTGATTGTCCTCTCTTCAAGTCACTTAAGTAAAAAAGGTAGAATTCTGAAAAGAAAAAAATACAATCCTTTAAAAGATTACTTCAATTGTTCATTTGGGACCTATCGTTGTCCCAAACCAATTTATCAATTTCAGCTCTAACAATCCAGGAAGTTACACAAACAAGGGAAGTTTGTTATCATGGGGGTAAAAGTAAAACTTGACAGAAAAGCTAGACTGCCTTTATAATTAATAGTAAATAAATCTAGGACACTGATTTGGTGTCAAATTTCCCTAAAGATCCAACACTCTTGTTAACTGTGGACAAGCCCAATACTTATTAAGATGTAAGATCATATATATATACACATAGTTTTCTAGTTGTCATTTGGAAGGTAAAAAGATTACAAATGAGTGAATGGTCTGTATTTACTGACTTACATAACCATATCTACTAGAAGCTATTTCATGAAATAGTATTAATAAATAAAAATGTAATAATGAAGAAAAAGAGTAAAAATATAACTATTCCTAGAAAACAAATATGGCCTTAGATCTCAGATAATGATAATGCTTTAATGGGCAATATATCTATAAATTTGCATAGGAGCAATGACTAGAAAGGTCAAAAGCCTGACTTCTAGTTACTCAGCTTGATAAAAGTGGCAACTGAAGAAAGATGAAGTTCATAAATTTGGAAAGCAGAGCTCTATTTCTCATAAAGGGCTGCAACCTGCAAGCATGCTCAATTGAGCTTCATGCTTCTCCACAGGACCCATGTTCAAAAAATGGTGGTGTTACCATGATCCGAGGGTGGAGTTTTCAGCTCTCTGATGTCAAAAGGTGAAGTGGAAAACATGAAAACCCTCACTGCACATTCTCCATAGATTTGCCAGAACCACTCTTATCAGGAGGGAATGCTGGTGAGTTGTTTTGTGGAAACCACAAAAGGGAGGGGCAGCTGTCAGGCTTTTGGTTGGTATCATCATCTGTGGAGTCTTTTGAAAGGGCTGGTTTCTATTTAGCCCTTAGGGAAGAAAACGTAATGGCAGTTAGTGAGGGAAAGGGCATAAGCAGGCGTATCTGACCTCCCCATTCCAGTCGTGGCCAAGAACTCAGTTTTCAAGGTTTCTCTAGGGTCCCCTTGGCCAAAACGAGACCCATTCAGTCAACTGAGGGGCTCAGAATTTTAGTTTATTTCTCAACAGTTACTCAATTTCTCTGAAGCTTAATTTTCTCAATAGTTTCTTGCACTAAGCAATATGTATTTATAGAGTGTTTCACATGAAAAGGAAATGTACTAGATTTTGGAATACAAAAGTGCTAGACAGTGATCCATACCCATAGCTAAGACAAGACACGTTACATCACTGTCATCATCATCATCACCTAGTAAGTTTAAACACAAAGGCATCCTCTCAGCACTATTAGAGAACTAGACATTTCCCTAAAGTGCAAAAGGATAAAAACTCATTAAAAGTTTTCCAGGGCCAATCATGTTAGTATGCTATTATGTTCCATTTAAAGGGTATTAAAATCCTCTAACGGTGGATTTAAAGACATGTAGTATCTATCCTGATCCTCTACAAAATGAATAACATAATCTATATGGTACATATGCGCCACAGACAGAGGGATATGGTATATGGAGCAAGCGCTGGGGCAACATATGCCATTATGTTTTAAAGATAGTAGAACTTATCTAGCACTAGGTTAAAAAAAAAAAAAAAAAAAAAAAGATGGTAGAACTGAAGCACACATCAGACAGCCCTTCCTCAGAACCACAGAATACATTAGTGATACATTTTAGGTTAGAACTTTCTTATCTGAAGCTCAGACTGCTTGTTTCTCAACAGCTGAAAATAAGCTATTGTCAATTTGCTTTTTAAATTACCTATTTTGCTGTTGTTAAGCCAAAGCAATGCAGGTCCATGACTGAAAAAATAAGTTTCCACCTCTCACCGGTCTAGTTCCACTTCTGAGAGCAACCCATTTTCAACTCTTTGTATTAGGTCTAGTGGTTACCTTCATCTTTCAAAATAGCATATTTAGTAGTTTTTGTTCATCAACTGTAGAAACTACCTACTGATTCCAATTCTGAGAGAGAGTTTAGTTCAGCCTATTCCGCATAAGTTCTTAATTGGCTAATGTTAATACTTCATACCTTTTTATTCCACCAAGTATACTGATACGGTTTGGCTGTGTTCCCACCCAAATCTCATCTTGAATTCCCACGTGTTGTGGGCGGGACTCAGTGGCAGGCAACTGAAACATAGGGGTAAGTCTTTCCTGTGCTGTTCTCGTGATAGTAAGTCTCACGAGATCTGATGATTATATAAGGGGGAGTGTCTCTGCACAAGCTCTCTTGTCTGTCACCATATGAGACGTGCCTTTCACCTTCTGCCATGATTGTGAGGCCTCCCCAGCCATGTAAAACTGTAAGTCCAATAAACCTGTTTCATTTGTAAATTCCCCAGTCTTGGGTATGTCTTTATCAGCAGCATGAAAATAGACTAATACAGTAAATTGGTACCAGCAGAGTGAGGCGCTGCCAAAAAGATAACTGAAAACGTGGAAGCAACTTTGGAACGGGGTAACAGGCAGAGTTTGGAACAGTTTGGAGGGCTCTGAAGAAGACAGGAAAATGTGGGAAAGTCTGGAACTCCCGAGAGACTTGTTAAATGGCTTTGACCAAAATGCTGATAATGATATCGACAATGAAATCCAGGTTGAGGTGGTCTCAGATGGAGATGAGGAACTTGTTGGGAACTGGAGCAAAGGTGATTCTTGATAGTTTTAGCAAAGAGACTGGCGGCATTGTGCCCCTGCCCTAGAGATCTGTGGAACTTTGAACTTGAGTGAGATGATTCAGGGTATCTAGTGGAGGAAGAAATTTCTAAGCAGCAAAGCATCCAATAGGTGACTTGGGTGCTGTTAAAAGCACTCATAGCCTAAAAGTTTGGAAAATTTGCAGCCTGACAATGTGATAGAAAAGAAAATCCCATTTTTTGAGAAGAAATTCAAGCTGGCTGCAGAAATTTGCATAAGTAACGAGGGGCCAAATGTTCATCCCCAAGACAATGATTAAAATGTCTCCAGTGCATGTCAAGAGGCCTTCACAGCAGCCCTCCCATCACAGGTCCTGAGGCCTAGGAGGAAAAGGTGGTTTGGTGGGGCCCAGGGTCCCCCTGCTGTGTGCAGCCTAGGGAGCTGGTACCCTGCATCCCAGGCAGTCCAGCCCTGGCTAAAACGGGCCAAGGTACAGCTTGTGTTTTCGCTTCAGAGGGTGGAAGCCCCAAGCCTTGGCAGCTTCCAAGTGGTGTTGAGCCTGCGGGTGCTTGGAAGTCAAGAATTGAGGTTTGGGACCTCTGTCTAGATTTCAGAAGGTGTATGGAAATGCCTGAATGCCCAGGCAAAAGTTTGCTGCAGTGGCAGGGCCCTCATTGAGAACCTCTGCTAGAGCAGTGTAGAAGGGAAATAAGAGATCACAGATCCCATACAGAGTCCCTACTGGGGCACTGCCTAGTGGAGCTGTGAGAAGAGGGCCACTGTCCTCCAGACCCCAGAATGGTAGATCCACTGTCAACAGCTTGCACCATGTACCCGGAAAAGCCACCGACATTCAATGCCAGCCCACGAAAGCAGCAAGGAGGGGGACTATACCCTGCAAAGTCACAGGGGCGGAGCTGCCCAAGACCATGGAAACCCACCTCTTGCATCAGCGTGACCTGGATGTGAGACATGGAGTCAAAGGAGATCATTTTGGAGCTTTAAGATTTGATTGCTCTGCTGGGGCCTGTAGCCCCTTTGTTTTGGCCAACTTCTCCCATCTGGAACGGTTTGTTTACCCAATACCTGTGCCCCCATCGTATCTAGGAAGTAACTAACTTGCTTTTGATTTTACAGGCTCATAGGTGGAAGGGACTTGCCTTGTCTCGGATGAGACTGTGGACTGCAGACTTGAGTTAATGTTGAAATGAGTTAAGACTTTGGGGCACTGTTGGGAAGGCATGATTGGTTTGAAATGTGAGGACATGAGATTTGAGAGGGGCCAGGGGCAGAATGATATGGTTTGGCTGGCTCATCTTGAATTCCCAGGAGTTGTGGGAGGGACCCCGGTGGGAGGTACTTGGATCATGGGGGCAAGTCTTTCCTGTGCTGTTCTTGTGACAGTAAGTCTCACGAGATCTGATGATTACATAAGGGGGAATTTCCCTGCACTAGCTCTCTTCTCTTGTCTGCCACCATATGATACATGCCTTTCACCTCCTGCCATGATTATGAGGCCTCCCCAGCCATGTGGAACCGTAAGTCCAATAAACCTGTTTCTTTTGTAAATTGCCCAGTCTCAGGTATGTCTTTATCAGCAGTGTGAAAACAAACTAATACAAATATATAGTATTTCTTGACATAAATAACCTGCCTTTTACCTCCCTTTCTTCATTCTTCTAATTTTTGTCTTCTGTCCTTTTATTTTTTCATGGCAAGGCTGACAGAATGTTCTGTAGTCATATTGAATTTTCTATGCATTTCCTATTATATATATCCAAAATTTCTCTTAGATAAGAAAAACTTGGAATGCTCATTAAAATGTAGATCCCTGAACCACCATCCTACATCTAGTGAAGCAAAATCTCAAGGAGAAACGAATATCTGTATTTTTAGCAAACATCCCAAATAATTCTTACACTCAGGTGTGTGAGAAGCATTCTCTATGTGTCTATTTTTGGTGAGGAGGATACTATAATTAAATTTCCTTTTTTGGTTCAGCTTCTATTTTTCTTTGTGCTTCTAATTATCTTTCTTACATTGTCATAATCACATCTATAAATTATTCCAGTGCCTCACGGGTATCATCAAAATTATGGAATCTTCTCCTTACCCAAACAGCTCCCTCAGGAGCCCTCTATCCTCGGGCTACAATATGAACTGGATGCTTTCTGGGCATCCTAAGACTGCTTCTTTGCTCTCCAGTGCAGATCTATCATTTTCTGGATCCCATGCATTCATGTTTTTTGGTTTACTTGTCTTGCAGAAGCATATTCCTAATAAGTGTTCTGTAAGAAGGAATGCGTGTGAGGCCAATTTCTCAAGTTGTTAAATGTCTAAAATGTCTTTACTTAGTTCTCACTCCAGATTGACAGCTGGCTAGGTAGAGAATTCTAGGAGGAAAATTCTTTTCCCTCAGAATTTCAAAGGCATTACTCCAGTCTTTGAGCATTCAGTGTTGCAGGCCTATTATTTAACCACTCCCAAGCCCTGCACCCAGCAAGACATGTAGGATTCTCTCAATAGTTATATAATAATGTCACTGGGAGGTCAGAACACTTGGGTCCTTCAATTCTTAGATTTTTTTTCTATTATCCCTTTTACAATTTCTTCTCCATTTTGTTTGTTCTTTCCTTCTGAAACCCATATGAGTCAAATGTTGGACTTTCTGGATTCAATCTCTATGTCACTTCTTCTTGCCTCCTTTATCTCTGATGGTTTGTTCTACTTTCTGATAAGATTTCTTTCCCTTATCTTCTAATTCATCTATATTCATTTTTTAGGACTGCTGTAACAAACTACCACAAACTTCGTGGCTTAAAACAGAACACCATTCAACCCACTACACCTTCTACTGAGTTACTTGTTTTAACAAGTTATTTGTTAAAGAGGTCTTGGTCTTGATTGCCATTTCTTCACAGCCCACTCCTTCCTTTCCTTTATAACAGATGTAACAAAGAACACCCATTTGACCTTTTAAAATTCAAGTTTCTTGTTTTTCCCATTTAATTTTTAAGTTTTCCTTGAATTCATTCAGTAAATATTTATTGAACATACGCGCTGTACTAAGCATGGTTCTAGATACTAGATACAAATTCCAATTCCCTGCTCTTATGGAAATCACATTCTAGTTGGGGAGCAAAAGAATTGATTATGTGTTTATTCTATCACATATCATAAGTACTATAAAGATAAAGGAAAACAAATTAGGGAAAGTGAAGAATGAATAATTACCAGTGGCAAATCCCTATGGCTCTGCAACAACCTCAATTCTTGCCTCCTCAGAAGAAAGAATTCAACTGAGGGACAGAAGCAGAAGGAGAGGCCAAGGCAAGTTTTAGAGATGGAATGAGTTTATTATAATAAAAGGCTTTAGAGCAGGAACAAAGGGAAGGAAGGTACACCTGGAAGAGGGCAAAGTGAGCAACCTGAACAGACGAATGCACGGTTTGACATTTCGACGTGGGGTTTTATACATTGGCATACTTCCGGGATCTTGTGTCCCATCTCCCGAGTCTTCCCTTGGAGCAGGCTGTCTGTACACACAGTAGCCTCCTAGCACTTGGGAGGGAGACCAAGTGCAACGTGTTTACTGGAGTTGTACGCATGTTCACCTGAGGTGTTCTTCCCTTACCAGTCGAATGTCCCTAGGGGGTCATATACAAAACTCTGCCATTTTGTTCTTAATGTTCTCAAATGCTTGAGCCCACTCACCCAGTTCCTTAGATCTCATGGGAAGCTGCTGACCACAAGCTTCAGATGCTTCTGTTTATTTGGAGACTACCTTTCCCTGGTGCAGGCTGCAACCAATTAATATTTTAGAGAAACAGTTAACAACTGCCTGACCATCACCTGATGGTTGCCTGTCATTCCTGGTGTGTGGCTGGGGAGAGGAGCCCTTTTCTGCCCTGCTCATGCCTGACTATCTACCTACTGTAATAGAAGGAGTAATATTTGATATCGAATGGTCAGGGAAGATCTCTCTGGTGGGCAACAGTTCAGCACAGATCTGAATGAAGTGAGGGAAGAGATCAAGCAGACCTCTAGGGAGGAGCACTGAAGGCATAAAAAGCACAGGTGTGCAGAGGAAAGAACATACATGGCATGTCTGAGAAACAGCAAGGAGGCCAGGATGGCAGGAGGACATTGATCAAAAGGAAAAGTGGCAAGCAATGAATTCAGAGAGGGCCCAGTATTAGATCCAGTAGGACCTTGCATACTATGATACATATTTCAAAAAAAATTTTGAGTGAAATGGAAAGCCACTGGCATTTTCAGCAGAGCTTGGACATGATCTGACTTACATTTTAAAAGGATCAAGGTGATTGCTGTATGGAAAGTAGACTATACAGGGATAAGGGTGGAAGCAGGGTGAAGAATCAGGAGGTTACTACAATTGATCAAGGTGTATGATGGTGACACAGAGAAACTGACAAGGGTGGAAGTGGAGAGAAGGAATTATCTTTTGGTACATTTCAAAAAATATGCTAATGAGTTAGCTGTGGGATAAGAGTAAAAAGTGACAAGAATGATTCCCAAGTTATGGGTTAGCAACTAAAGACAGAGAAAGAAACAAGTTTGGTGGGGATGGGGGATCAGGAGTTCTGTTTTGTACTGTTAATCTTGAGTTGTATCTTAAATATTTCGGTAGGAACACAGAGTAGAAAGCTGGATGTGTAAATTCTGAGTTCAAGAAGAGACTGGGGCTAATGTTGTAAATCTGGGAATTATAAAGTGTCTAACACTATGGGACCTGATGGGATCACCTAGAGTGACAGCAATGGTCAGCAAACTCTGGCTCATGGGCTAAATCTGTCACATGGCCTGGTTTTATTTCTGTAAATACAGTTTTATTGGAACATAACCACAGCCATACTTTTACTGTCCATGGCTGTATGTTACAAAGGCAGAGCTGAGGGGTTGTGACAGAGACTGAATGGTTTGCAAAACCTGAAGTATTTCTTATCTGGCCCTTTACAGAAAAGTTCGCCAACCCCTGCCCTAGAGAGGCAGTATAGATAGAGAACTGGGCTGAGGATTGAGCCCTGGGCACTTCAAAGGTTAGAGTTCAGAAATATGACAAAGGTTCAGCAAGGGAGAATGTGAAGGAGAAGCATCAAAACTAAGACAAAGTGCCTTCCCAGTGGAAAGCAGTTTCCTCTGGGAAAGACAAAAAAAGTGTTTCAAAGAGAAAGCGATCAACTGTAAAAATTACTGCTGATTGATCATATGAGGACTTCAAACTGACCATTAAGGTTGCAGCATGGAGGTGACAGGTATCCCTGACAAAAAGCAGTTTGGTAGAACAGTAGTAATGAAAGCCTAACTTAGGTGATCCTTGGCTATTTGGTTTATATTAAAGAGACTAGAAAACAACGACTGGGAGCTCTATGTTCCCACAGAAATGAATGGGTAGGAGGCTGGTTGTTATGCTGGGGTCCCCAAATGCCAGCATGCAGAGTACTGCTGGGGCACCAACACCATCAGGGGTCCTACTTCCCTCTCAGCTCTTCATTCAACTTTTATAAGTGGAACTAGCACACCCCTCATGCATTAGACCTGCATGGGAAATATTTGTGTACTATTTGTAATACAACTTAAACTAATCCCCCTGTGTTAAGTTCTACATCCATCTAACTCTCTATCCTATCTGATATCAACACACCCACAACCTCTCTGAGGTTCTGCAGCAGCTCGGCTTCTTCCTAAACTACGTCCCCTGAACACATATACTTAAGCTGGGACTTCTTCCACACTGCTTCATTAATAACCATACCTCCATCGGTTTTTTCATCTTTTATACATATTTCAAAATGTCAAGCTTTGGTGGCTCCTTCTTATCTGTTGTTTTAGGGTTACCCTTTCTTACCCTCACTATCACTTTAATAGGATATTTATTATAGGGGAAAAGAGATAAATGATTGTAGTCACTGCGTCATTTTTGCCTTGGCATTTTCACTGTTGTCAAAAATCAGATTGTGTCCTTAGGCATTAATTGCTAACCTCTATCAGGCCCATCAATCTACAAGATATTGCCAAACAGTGATCAAAATTTTCCCTTCAACTGGTTTGAGATTAGATTTTATTCTAGCATTTCCTAAGTTATCTATGTCATTCTTTCTCTCACAAGAGCAAGTTGTATCAGGATGAAAGTTTATTACTTACACTAGAGCAAGTGAAAAAATTGAATGGAATGTGAAAAACCATACCTAATTTTATGTATCTATACCAGACAGCTAAATGCATGCCATATACCAACATATGATGACACACTATTACAAAACCACTTATAGAGATTCTTACTGGAAGTTTCAGCAATGACTGAAGCTAGCTTTGTTTTATTTTCTGATAAAAAGATTGAGAAATGTAAAGAAGCCTAAAAACTTCAATAAAAATGCTTCCTCTGTTCCATGTAGATCACACAATTCCTATTTCACAGCATTCATATAGAAAACGTTTAAGGTTTTAAGGACTGAAAAATCAAATAAAATACATTTTCTATATTCACACAAAACCCATTGTGTTCTATTATATCAGTTGAAGTTCTATGACATAGGTCAACTTTAAAAAGTTACAGAAACTCATATTTAAGACTCAAACATTTTGTGGATTATTCACGGGAAGTTCTCTTTTAAGTCCAAAGATAGAGCACTTTCAATGGCAGATTCCACCTACTACCCAGATGACGTAAAGAAAACTTACAGTAATTTCAACACAAGCACATGCTTACTGTAAGTAACAAAGCAAATTAATTTTAAAGAATGGCTTGGTTCATTTCCAGACTAAATAAAAGCAACTTGAATTATCCACAGCACTATTTCTCTCAGTAAACCAGCTGCCTGTCCCATAATAACAAAATTCCAAATTATAGAAAGCATAGCTTTTCCCTATCCTCGGAGAAAAGTTTGAAATCTAAAATAAAATTTCAAGTTATTAACAAAACAAAACAAAAACACCCAAGATATCAAAGGAATATATGCAGTGTTAGGTCTTTGGCTCAATATAAGTGAATCTAACTTCATTATGATTTCCCAGTTAATTCAAAAGACTGCAAGTACCCATTAAAACTTTAAGATCTAGGAAGCCGGGCAGAGTGGTGCATGCCTGTAGTCCCAGCTACCCAGGAGGCAGAGGTGAGAGTATCGTTTGAGCTGGGGAGGTCAAAGCTGCAGTGAGTCGTGAGTGCACAACAAACCAAACAAAAATAAATAAAATGAATAAACAACAGCAACAAAAACCCCTCTGAAACCTATAATTTAATAGGAACACTTTCAAAACAATCAATTCTATCCACATCCCTTATTTTCTCCCTTCACAGAATGTAACAATAAGATTTTAGTCTAATGCCTTAAAGTCAAAAGGGAAAAATAAACAACATTTATTAAATACCTATCATGTGTGAGACACTGATAATTATACACATAGTCTCATTTAACTGCCACAGCAATTCTATAAAATTACTAGTGCTTTCCCCATTTTATTTATGGAGAAACTGAGCTACCGGATGTCATCTGAGGTAAGGGATGCCATCTGGTGGTTAATTCAGTCGAGTGACTTGTCCAAGATGGTAGTCAGGACTACAACTTAAGTGGTTTGACTATTAGTCTAGAACTGTTACAGCACAGTTGCTTCTGGAAGTTGCAGAAATCATAACCCTGGTGTCATTAAGATGTTAACAAATGTTCTTAGAAATAAGTACTCTGTGGTTCAGGTTTCAGATAAGTTACATCCGAATTTTCCAGAACTTCAATAGGCAAATTACTCTTCAAAAAAGCAATAAAATGGGACGTATTCTAATTTATTAAACCATGAAACCCTCTGTTTTAAAGAAAACCTAGTAATACACCATGGGATGCTTGTGTTCAACTAAGCAGTTCGGAAAATGATCATCTGGTCCAATCTCCTCATTCCGTGGTTTAAAACAATGAGATGCAGGGAGGTGAAGTGACAGCAAGATACTAACAGGGTCAGGGCTGGCACAAGGAGGCCTGATGATTCCCACCAGGATGCTCTTTCCCCTAATCATCCTGTCTCACTGTTTCTACAGAGCTTAACACCAATTTTTTTAAAGTATTACATGAATCACTTATTCTGATTTTACTGAATGACAGTAAAGAGAAACCATTTACAGACATGAAGCTGGAAAATGTTCTACCTCCCAATGCACTAGTATTTCAGAGACTTGGAATATATCTGGAAATGTGGAAAATGATTCCACTTCAGTAACAACGAATAACAATTTTAGGCCAAGTAGTACTACACTCATATTTGTCTTTGAAGTGAGACATTAGTCCACCCTAGTACTGCATACAGACATACTGAGTAAAAAATATCCAATCTGTGACCATCTTTATAAAGGGTAATTTGTTCATTGTTTTCCCCTTACCCCATTCGCCCTAGAGTGGCTTCCTTTCACTTTGCCCTACCCCTTCTAGCAGGTAGTAAACAGTCCTGGCCAGTGATGCCATCTGGCGGTTCGTTCAGAAACTGTTTAACCAACACACTTTCCAATCAGGATCTCACCATCCGGACCCTCTCCAAAACCACACTCCCCTTTCTTCCAATTTTTGCCCATTTACCTTAGTAAAATCGGCTTTTCTTCTTTCCTGTGCTGTTTATCCAGCTGAATAAAAACGTATTTTATTTGTGGCACTCTAGTTACAGAAAAATCATGAGTTCTAAGTACATTTGAAGCTAAAGAAACAAACCGACGAGAAGAGGCCAACATAATCCCGAAAATGCCCCCATTCGACATCCTGTCCTAATAGAGACTGTTAGAATCTCCATTATTCATCCAGTGCCTTCAGGGAATACCAGTGCTGAGAAGAACCTTGAGGATCATCACTTCAAGGTCAAATGCTTCATTTTACGGCTGAAGAAACTGGCTCTGTGAAAAAGAATTGAAGTAACCACCCACCCAACAGCACACAGCGAGTTAATGGCAGAGCCAAGATTATGGCCTAGGACTCCCCATTCCAAATCCG